>NC_034178.2:69873491-69895991 GCF_002021735.2 Oncorhynchus kisutch
TTTACATTAAGTAAACACACAAATACTATATTTACATTAAGTAAACAAACAAATACTATATTTACATTAAGTAAACACCCAAATACTATATTTACATTAAGTAAACAAACAAATACTATATTTACATTAAGTAAACACCCAAATACTATATTTACATTAAGTAAACAAACAAATACTATATTTACATTAAGTAAACACACAAATACTATATTTACATTAAGTAAACAAACAAATACTATATTTACATTAAGTAAACACCCAAATACTATATTTACATTAAGTAAACAAACAAATACTATATTTACATTAAGTAAACACACAAATACTATATTTACAGTAAGTAAACACACAAATACTATATTTACATTAAGTAAACAAACAAATACTATATTTAAATTAAGTAAACACACAAATACTATATTTACATTAAGTAAACAAACAAATACTATATTTACAGTAAGTAAACACACAAATACTATATTTCCATTAAGTAAACACACAAATACTTTATTTCCATTATGTAAACACACAACAGGTAAAGCCAAATGTGTTAGAGTCTGTGTGAGTTGATTGTTATGGTGAAGCTAGTATACCAGTGCTGTGAACATCCTTCACTGTTTATCTCTGTCCAACACCTGTACCAGCAGGACATTCTACTTAATTAGTTTGCCTGCTATGCATATAGCAAGGTCCTAGATCAGTTTGTGCTGTATAGCCAAATATATATCAAGGCAATGACCATGGGAGTTATACAGCACAAACTGGTCTGGGACCAGGCTAGCCTGCATACTGATGTTAATTTCAAATATATTTGACTTTTATGTTCAGGACCTCTATCTAAATCAATCTAGGCATCGATGCCTGAAGGGACCAATAGTCTACAGCAGTGGTATTCAAAGTCTTTGTAGCGTCCCCTAGTGTAGTCAGATGGGAACTGCAGTGGGGTTGCCCCAAAAAATTTAATTACATGAAGAGTACTGATTATTATGGGGCATTATATAAAAAATTTTGAGAAATATAATTCGAAAAATACAATCGTATTGAGTATATGTGTTTATTGTTTTTTTTCACATTTTGATATGAGGTGAAAATGTAATGAATTGATTTGTTGATGTAAAAATATACATTTACCCATTTTAAGGTTGTGTCATTAAATTTGGGGTCGTAAGAAATTCATCTGGAAAAAAATCCTTAGAAATGATTTTAAGGTGTGGATCATGGAGTCATTCAATTAATTATTTGGTCTTTAATTAAATTAGGCACCTAAGTACTCAGGCATGTGTTGATTTAAATACACTGAGTGCACTAAACATTAGGAACTCTTTCCACGACAGGTGAATCCAGGTGAAAGTTATGATCCCTTATTGATGTCACCTGTTAAATCCACTTCAATCAGTGCCGATGAAAGGGAGGAGACAGGTTAAAGATGAAGGGGAAGAGACGGGTTAAAGAAGGATTTTTAAACCTTGAGAATGGATTGTGTATGTGGCCATTCAGAAGGTGAATGGGCAAGACAAAATATTTAAGTGCCTTTAAACAAGGAATGGTAGTAGGTGCCAGGCGCACCGGTTTGAGTGAGTCAAGAACTGCAACTGCTGGGTTTTTCATGGTCCACCACCCAAAGGACATCCAGCCAACTTGACACAACTGTGGGAAGCATTGGGAGTCAATATGGGCCAGCATCCCTGTGGAAACACGTTCGACAAAACACTTGTTAGACTCCAAGCCCACGACGAATTGAGTCTGTTCTGAGGGCAAAAGGAGGCCGGTGCATCTCAATATATGTTCCTAATGTTTTGTGCACTCTGTGTATATTTTCGACACCAATATATACGGTATACAACCATCAACAATAGCGTCAATTGAATGAAACATGTTATGTTCAATGCTACGGTACTAGGATTCCTTGTTTTGAAGCTGTGATGGAATGGAGATAACATTCCATTGATATATATACAAACATCAATAACAGCGGCCATTTAATGTAAGATATAAAAATAGCTTTTAATACTAACAGAATCCTCTGTATGAATCAGAAATGGAATGAAGTCACACGCATAGAGATCAAACAAATGTTTATACCTTCCATCTTAGTTTGTAATCTCTATGGTGACATGTCCTGGCCCCTGTGGCGTTGGTGACAGTACATAAAGGGTTAATGTCCCGTCGGGGCTGTTGTCTTTCCGTGCCACAAGACATCCTGTGATCTGGTACACAGTAGGCATAACACGCACACACACACGAGCATGCGCGCACGCACACATGCGCGCACGCGCACGCACGCACACACACACACACACACGAGCATGCGCGCATGCACGCACACAAGCACGCACGCGCACGCATACACACACACACACACACGCACAGGGAGCAGAGCCCAAGAGGCTTGTCTCAGGCTTAGTGTTCCTCTAAAAATTGCCTTTTTTTAAAATAGCATTTGAGTTCCTAAAGAGAACCGACAACACGAGGCCAGACGAGCGCTGTGCTCCTGCTGAGGAGATGCTACAGTGAACACGGCACGTTATTGCTTTCCACCTTTCTCTTTGTATAGAAATAAAAGGGAACGTCCACTGCTCCCTGAGTTAATTATGTAGTAAGGCCTGCTGTAATACATCAGTTTGTTCTATGCATTGGATATTTGTAAAAGCTTTGCATTTTGGGAAATATCGTTCTCTAAAATCATAAACCTCAACTAAGTCTTGGAATAAATTACGTGGAAATTGAGCAAGTTGAAAGTGACTCAACTTCTTGGAGTAACCCTGGATTGTAAAACTGTCATGGTCAAAACATATTGATAAGATGGGGAGAAGTCTGTCCTTAATAAAGTGTTACTCTGCCTTGTTATCAACACTATCAACAAGGCAGGTCCTACAGGCCCTAGTTTCTACCTTCTTAACAACACTATCAACAAGGCAGGTCCTACAGGCCCTAGTTTCTACCTTCTTAACAACACTATCAACAAGGCAGGTCCTACAGGCCCTAGCTTCTACCTTCTTAACAACACTATCAACAAGGCAGGTCCTACAGGCCCTAGTTTCTACCTTCTTAACAACACTATCAACAAGGCAGGTCCTACAGGCCCTAGTTTCTACCTTCTTAACAACACTATCAACAAGGCAGGTCCTACAGGCCCTAGTTTCTACCTTCTTAACAACACTATCAACAAGGCAGGTCCTACAGGCCCTAGTTTCTACCTTCTTAACAACACTATCAACAAGGCAGGTCCTACAGGCCCTAGTTTCTACCTTCTTAACAACACTCAACAAGGCAGGTCCTACAGGCCCTAGTTTCTACCTTCTTAACAACACTATCAACAAGGCAGGTCCTACAGGCCCTAGTTTCTACCTTCTTAACAACACTATCAACAAGGCAGGTCCTACAGGCCCTAGTTTCTACCTTCTTAACAACACTATCAACAAGGCAGGTCCTACAGGCCCTAGTTTCTACCTTCTTAACAACACTCAACAAGGCAGGTCCTACAGGCCCTAGTTTCTACCTTCTTAACAACACTATCAACAAGGCAGGTCCTACAGGCCCTAGTTTCTACCTTCTTAACAACACTATCAACAAGGCAGGTCCTACATGCCCTAGTTTCTACCTTCTTAACAACACTATCAACAAGGCAGGTCCTACAGGCCCTAGCTTCTACCTTCTTAACAACACTATCAACAAGGCAGGTCCTACAGGCCCTAGTTTCTACCTTCTTAACAACACTATCAACAAGGCAGGTCCTACAGGCCCTAGTTTCTACCTTCTTAACAACACTATCAACAAGGCAGGTCCTACAGGCCCTAGTTTCTACCTTCTTAACAACACTATCAACAAGGCAGGTCCTACAGGCCCTAGTTTCTACCTTCTTAACAACACTATCAACAAGGCAGGTCCTACAGGCCCTAGTTTCTACCTTCTTAACAACACTATCAACAAGGCAGGTCCTACAGGCCCTAGTTTCTACATTCTTAACAACACTATCAACAAGGCAGGTCCTACAGGCCATAGTTTCTACCTTCTTAACAACACTATCAACAAGGCAGGTCCTACAGGCCCTAGTTTCTACCTTCTTAACAACACTATCAACAAGGCAGGTCCTACAGGCCCTAGTTTCTACCTTCTTAACAACACTATCAACAAGGCAGGTCCTACAGGCCCTAGTTTCTACCTTCTTAACAACACTATCAACAAGGCAGGTCCTACAGGCCATAGTTTCTACCTTCTTAACAACACTATCAACAAGGCAGGTCCTACAGGCCCTAGTTTCTACCTTCTTAACAACACTATCAACAAGGCAGGTCCTACAGGCCATAGTTTCTACCTTCTTAACAACACTATCAACAAGGCAGGTCCTACAGGCCCTAGTTTCTACCTTCTTAACAACACTATCAACAAGGCAGGTCCTACAGGCCATAGTTTCTACCTTCTTAACAACACTATCAACAAGGCAGGTCCTACAGGCCATAGTTTCTACCTTCTTAACAACACTATCAACAAGGCAGGTCCTACAGGCCATAGTTTCTACCTTCTTAACATCAGGTAACTGATGCAGAAGTAGAATCAGTTTTTACCAGGCAAAAGAACAACCTCTTATTTTCAATGACAGCCTAGGAACTGTGGGTTAACTGCCTTGTTCAGGGGCAGAACAACATATTTTTACCTTGTCAGCTCAGGGATTTGATTTAGCAACCATTTGGGTGACTAGTCCAACGCTCTAACCACTAGGCTACCTGCCACCCCACATGATAACACATGCACTCTACACACATGATAACACATGCACTCTACACACATGATATCACATGCACTCTACACACATGATATCACATGCACTCTACACACATGATATCACATGCACTCTACACACATGATATCACATGCACTCTACACACATGATATCACATGCACTCTACAGACATGATAACACATGCACTCTACACACATGATATCACATGCACTCTACACACATGATATCACATGCACTCTACACACATGATATCACATGCACTCTACACACATGATATCACATGCACTCTAAACACATGATATCACATGCACTCTACACACATGATATCACATGCACTCTACACACATGATATCACATGCACTCTACACACATGATATCACATGCACTCTACACACATGATATCACATGCACTATACAGACATGATAACACATGCACTCTACACACATGATATCACATGCACTCTACAGACATGATATCACATGCACTCTACACACATGATATCACATGCACTCTACACACATGATATCACATGCACTCTACACACATGATATCACATGCACTCTACACACATGATAACACATGCACTCTACACACATGATAACCCATGCACTCTACACACATGATAACACATGCACTCTACACACATGATATCACATGCACTCTACACACATGATATCACATGCACTCTACACACATCCAAGACATTTAAATGTTTCCCCTTAAACCACTCGAGTGTTGCTTTAGCAGTATGCTTAGGGCCATTATCCATCTGGTAGGTGAACCTCCGTCCTAATCTCATATCTCTGGAATACTGAAACAGATTTCCCTCAAGAATTTATTTAGAGCCATCCATTATTCCTTCAATTCTGACCAGTTTCCCAGTCCCTGCCGATGAAAAACATCCCCACAACATGATGCTGCCACCACCATGCTTCACTGTAGGGATGGTATCCTCAGGGTGATGAGAGGTGTTTGGGTTCACGCCAAACGTAGAGTTTACCTTGATGGCCAAAAAACTCAATTTTAGTCTCATCTGACCAGAGTACCTTCCACATGCCTTTTGGCGAACACCAAATGTGTTTGCTTATATTTTTCTTTTAGCAATGGCTTTTTTCAGGCCACTCTTCGTAAAGCTCTGTGGAGTGAAGGCTTTGAAGTGGTCCTATGGACAGATACTCCAATCTCCACTGTGGGACTTTGCAGCATTCAGGGTTGTCTTTGGTCTCTTTGTTGCCTCTCTGATTAATGCTGTCCTTGCCTGGGCCGTGAGTTTTGGTGGGAGGTCCTCTCTTGGCAGGTTCATTGTGGTGCCATATTCTTTTCATTTTTTATTAATGGATTTAATGGTGCTCTGTGGGATGTTCAAAGTTTCTGATATTGTTTTACAGTGCCTTGCGAAAGTATTCGGCCCACCTTGAACTTTGCGACCTTTTGCCACATTTCAGGCTTAAAACATAAAGATATAAAACTGTATTTTTTTGTGAAGAATCAACAACAAGTGGGACACAATCATGAAGTTGAACGACATTTATTGGATATTTCAAACTTTTTTAACCAATCAAAAACTGAAAAATTGGGCGTGCAAAATTATTCAGCCCCCTTAAGTTAATACTTTGTAGCACCACCTTTTGCTGCAATTACAGTTGTAAGTCGCTTGGGGTATGTCTCTATCAGTTTTGCACATCGAGAGACTGAATTTTTTTCCCATTCCTCCTTGCAAAACAGCTTGAGCTCAGTGAGGTTGGATGGAGAGCATTTGTGAACAGCAGTTTTCAGTTCTTTCCACAGATTCTCGATTGGATTCAGGTCTGGACTTTGACTTGGCCATTCTAACACCTGGATATGTTTATTTTTGAACCATTCCATTGTAGATTTTGCTTTATGTTTTGGATCATTGTCTTGTTGGAAGACAAATCTCCGTCCCAGTCTCAGGCCTTTTGCAGACTCCATCTTCCCATCAATTTTAACCATCTTCCCTGTCCCTGCTGAAGAAACGCAGGCCCAAACCATGATGCTGCCACCACCATGTTTGACAGTGGGGATGGTGTGTTCAGGGTGATGAGCTGTGTTGCTTTTACGCCAAACATAACGTTTTGCATTGTTGCCAAAAAGTTCAATTTTGGTTTCATCTGACCAGAGCACCTTCTTCCACATGTTTGGTGTGTCTCCCAGGTGGCTTGTGGCAAACTTTAAACAACACTTTTTATGGATATCTTTAAGAAATGGCTTTCTTCTTGCCACTCTTCCATAAAGGCCAGATTTGTGCAATATATGACTGAATGTTGTCCTATGGACAGAGTCTCCCATCTCAGCTGTAGATCTCTGCAGTTCATCCAGAGTGATCATGGGCCTCTTGGCTGCATCTCTGATCAGTCTTCTCCTTGTATGAGCTGAAAGTTTAGAGGGACGGCCAGGTCTTGTTAGATTTGCAGTGGTCTGATACTCCTTCCATTTCAATATTATCGCTTGCACAGTGCTCTTTGGGATGTTTAAAGCTTGGGAAATCTTTTTGTATCCAAATCCGGCTTTAAACTTCTTCACAACAGTATCTCGGACCTGCCTGGTGTGTTCCTTGTTCTTCATGATGCTCTCTGCGCTTTTAACGGACCTCTGAGACTATCACAGTGCAGGTGCATTTATACGGAGACTTGATTACACACAGGTGGATTGTATTTATCATCATTAGTCATTTAGGTCAACATTGGATCATTCAGAGATCCTCACTGAACTTCTGGAGAGAGTTTGCTGCACTGAAAGTAAAGGGGCTGAATAATTTTGCACGCCCAATTTTTCAGTTTTTGAATTGTTAAAAAAGTTTGAAATATCCAATAAATGTCGTTCCACTGCATGATTGTGTCCCACTTGTTGTTGATTCTTCACAAAAAAATACAGTTTTATATCTTTATGTTTGAAGCCTGAAATGTGGCAAAAGGTCGCAAAGTTCAAGGGGGCCGAATACTTTCGCAAGGCACTGTATAATCCAACTCTGATCTGTACTTCTCCACAACTTTGTCCCTGACCTGTTTGAAGAGCTCCTTGGTCTTCATAGTGCCGCTTGCTTGGTGGTGCCCCTTGCTTAGTGGTGTTGCAGACTCTGGGGCCTTTCAGAACAGGTTTATAAATACAGTGATCATGTGACAGATCATGCGACACTTATATTGCACACAGGTGGACATGATTTAACTAATTACGTGACTTCTGAAGGTAATTGGTTGCTCCAGATCTTATTGAGGGGCTTCATAGCAAAGGGGATGAGTACATATTGTATGCATCACTTTTCCGTTTTTAATCTTTTTTATTTTTTGAAACTAGTTATTTTTTTTCCATTTCACTTCACCATTTTGGACTATTTTGTGTATGTGTATTACATGAAATACATTTAAATTACAAGTTGTAATGCAACAAAACAGGAAAAACAGCAAGGGGGATGAATACTTTTGCAAGGCACTGTATCTGCCTTAATGTTGCTGGACCCCAGGAAGAGTAGCTGCTGTCTTGGAGGGAACTAACGGGGATCCTTATTAAACCCCAGGAAGAGTAGCTGCTGTCTTGGAGGGAACTAACGTGGATCCTTATTAAACCCCAGGAAGAGTAGCTGCTGTCTTGATGGGAACTAACGGGGATCCTTATTAAACCTTAGGAAGAGTAGCTGCTGTCTTGGTGGGAACTAACGGGGATCCTTATTAAACCCCAGGAAGAGTAGCTGCTGTCTTGGAGGGAACTAACGTGGATCCTTATTAAACCCCAGGAAGAGTAGCTGCTGTCTTGATGGGAACTAACGGGGATCCTTATTAAACCTTAGGAAGAGTCTCCAGTGAATATAGTGCTCCTATAGTCAGTTTCACTGTATCTCCAGTGAATATAGTGCTCCTATAGTCAGTTTCACTGTATCTCCAGTGAATATAGTGCTCCTATAGTCAGTTTCACTGTATAGGAAATCTCCAGTGAATCATTTTTTACATTTTATTTAACCTTTATTTATACAGGTTTTTCTCCTTTGAGATAATATCTCTTTTCCAAGAGAGACCTGGTCCAATAGCATCAGGGGGAACACAGTTTCAGACAAAACAACTTACATACACTAACACAACATTAAACAAAACTATAGACACACATACAGTACAACAATTACATTTTACGTTAAAAAACACGAAAGTCTTGACTAAAAAACAGCTGTTCTAAAGACAATAACACTCTTCTATGATATATACATCGATCAAGTGTTTAAACTCCACCAACAAAACTAGATAATCACATTTGCAAATGTTCAGGAGAGAATTCCAGGACCACAGAGCTGAGTAACTAAAACTATTTCTACCATGACCTGTTCTGATTTTTGGTTCTGTTAGAAGCAAATCAGAATGGGACCATAATTGATATTTATTTACCGACCTGATTAAAAAAGAATAGAGATAAAATTACATTTTACCCAATATGGCCTTATAAATCAGTGTAAACCAGTGTTTAAGCCCAAGCAAGGTCAATGACGACCAGCCAACATGCACAGTGAAGCTCAGCTTGTCATCAACCCACACACCCAAATATTTGTACACTTTAACTTGCTCTATATTATGTCCATCCAATGTAGCAATGACATGATTAGTAACATGCCTGGCATTTGAAAATAACATGCATTTTGTTTTACCCGAATTTAGAACCAGCTTTAAATCATACAGATTCTGTTGTATGATGCTAAATGCTCTTTGGGAATTTTCAGAAGCTAAAGATAAACTATAGTGCTTCTATACTCAGTTTCACTTTATATGTAAATGAGATATTTCTGTATTTCATTTTCAATACATTTGCAAAAAAAGAAACAACACGTTTTCTCTTTGTTATTATGGGGTGTTGTGTTACAGCCTGAATTTAAAATGGATTAAATATAATAATATAATTCTCACCCATCTACACACAATACCCCGTAATGACAAAGCCAATTACAGAAATATCTAATTTACATAAGTATTCACACCCCTGATTCAATACATGTTAGAATCACCTTTGGCAGCGATTACAGCTTGTACATCTGGATTATATTATAAATATTTGCACATTATTTTATTTTTTAATTATTCAAGCTCTGTCAAGTTGGTTGTTGATCCACGCTAGAGTGCCATTTTTCAAGACTTGCCATAGATTTTCAAGACGATTTAACTAGGCCACTCAAGAACATTTAACGTTGTCTTGGTAAGCAACTCCAATGTATTTGGCCTTGTGATTTAAGTTATTGTCCTGCTCTGACGAAGGTCGTAAGACAGATATGTAAAGCTTATTAAAGAGCAGTGATACTATCAAGAGCAGTGTGCGGGTTTCTTCTATTTCTCTCAGGTTATTGTCCTGCTGAAAGGTGAATTCAAGCAGATGGTCCCAGGCTTTCCTCTAGGAGTTTGGCTGTGCTTTTCTCTATTCTGTTTATTTTTTATCCTAAAACACTCCCTAGTCCTTCCTGATGACAAGCATACCCACAACATGAAGAAGGCACCACCATGCTTGAGAATATGAATAGTGACACACAGTGATGTGTTGTGTTGGATTGGCCCACAACATAATGACACATTTTGTACAGTATTATTTAAGTGCCTTATTGCAAACAGGATGTTTTGGAAGATTTTAATTCGGTACAGGCTTTCTTCTTTTCAGTCTGTCCATTTAGTATTGTGGAGTAACTACAATGTGGTTGATCCATCCTCAGTTTTCTCTTATCACAGCCATTAAACTCCGACAACTGAGTTAGGAAGGATGCCTGTATCTTTGTAGTGACTGGGTGTATTGATAAACCATCCAAAGTGTAATTAATAACTTCACTAACTTCACCATGCTCAAAGGGATATTCAATGTCTGTTTAATTTTATTTTTACCCATCTACAAATAGGTGTCCTTTGCGAGGCATTCAAAAACCTCCTTGATCTTTGTGGTTGAATCTGTGTCTGAAATAAACTGTTCGACTGAGGGACCTAACAGATGATTATATGTGTGAGGTAAAGAGATGAGGTAGTCATTAACAAAATCATGTTAAACACTATTAATGCACACAGAGTGAGTCCATGCAACTTATTATGTGACTTGTTAAGCACATTTTTACTCCAGAAATGATTTAGTCTTTCCATAATAAAGGGGTTGAATTCTTATTGACTCAAGAGATTTCAGCTTTTCATTTCAAATTCACTTGTAAAATGTATAATAATTCCACTTTATGGGGTATTGTGTGTCGGTCGGTGACACAAAATCTCAGGCTGTATCTCAACAAAATGTGGAAAAAGTCAAAGGTGTGAACACTTTCTGAAGTCACTGTATTATTTAGTCTTGGCTCTTGTTTTCTCTGAGAAACAAAGAAAAAGGGAAATTTAGTTTAGGTTTAGTTTAGGTTTAGTTTAGTTTAGGTTTAGGTTTAGGTTTAGGTTTAGGTTTAGTTTAAGTTTAGTTTAGGTTTAGGTTTAGGTTTAGTTTAAGTTTAGGTTTAGTTTAAGTTTAGTTTAGGTTTAGGTTTAGGTTTAGGTTTAGTTTAGGTTTAGTTTAGGTTTAGGTTTAGGTTTAGGTTTAGTTTAGGTTTAGGTTTAGTTTAGGTTTAGGTTTAGTTTAGATTTAGGTTTAGTTTAGGTTTAGGTTTAGTTTAGGTTTAGGTTTAGTTTAGGTTTAGGTTTAGGTTTAGGTTTAGTTTAGGTTTAGGTTTAGTTTAGGTTTAGGTTTTATTTATTTGCACCAAAGAAAATAAGCGATAAACCACAATACAGATGAAAAGAAAAACTACTAAAATAAACTGTGTGCAGGTTGGAAGCTGATATAAAAACCACAAAAAAAACTATATACAATATATAAGTACAAAAATACCAGATAACAAAACCCACTAATCATAAATGTACAAATGAACCGATCAATATGTTTTGTTTAACTGTGTGTGTGCATGTGACTGTGTTAGAGTTAGGCTATATGGAGGAGATTACTCATCAGGTTGACCCCCAGTCGTCATAGAGATTACTCATCAGGTTGACCCCCAGTCGTCATAGAGATTACTCATCAGGTTGACCCCCAGTCGTCATAGAGATTACTCATCAGGTTGACCCCCAGTCGTCATAGAGATTACTCATCAGGTTGACCCCCAGTCGTCATAGAGATTACTCATCAGGTTGACCCCCAGTCGTCATAGAGATTACTCATCATGTTGACCCCCAGTCGTCATAGAGATGAATCAAAATAAAAACATCATATATAATAAAAATAAAATTGTGAATCACATTTTGATTTGGCGTACCCCCGACAGCATTGCGTGTGGGCTAGTGTATGGGCTAGTGTATGGGCTAGTGTATGGGCTAGTGTATGGACTAGTGTATGGGCTAGTGTATGGGCTAGTGTATGGGCTAGTGTATGGGCTAGTGTATGGGCTAGTGTATGGACTAGTGTATGGGCTAGTGTATGGTCTAGTGTATGGACTAGTGTATGGGCTAGTGTATGGGCTAGTGCATGGGCTAGTGTATGGACTAGTGTATGGGCTAGTGTATGGGCTAGTGTATGGGCTAGTGTATGGGCTAGTGTATGGGCTAGTGTATGGGCTAGTGCATGGGCTAGTGTATGGGCTAGTGTATGGACTAGTGTATGGGCTAGTGTATGGGCTAGTGTATGGGCTAGTGTATGGACTAGTGTATGGGCTAGTGTATGGGCTAGTGTATGGGCTAGTGTATGGGCTAGTGTATGGGCTAGTGTATGGGCTAGTGCATGGGCTAGTGTATGGGCTAGTGTATGGACTAGTGTATGGGCTAGTGTATGGGCTAGTGTATGGGCTAGTGCATGGGCTAGTGCATGGGCTAGTGTATGGACTAGTGTATGGGCTAGTGTATGGGCTAGTGCATGGGCTAGTGTATGGGCTAGTGTATGGACTAGTGTATGGGCTAGTGTATGGACTAGTGTATGGGCTAGTGTATGGGCTAGTGTATGGGCTAGTGTATGGACTAGTGTATGGACTAGTGTATGGGCTAGTGTATGGGCTAGTGTATGGGCTAGTGTATGGGCTAGTGTATGGGCTAGTGTAAGGGCTAGTGTATGGGCTAGTGTATGGACTAGTGTATGGGCTAGTGTATGGGCTAGTGTATGGGCTAGTGTATGGGCTAGTGTATGGACTAGTGTATGGGCTAGTGTATGGGCTAGTGTATGGGCTAGTGTATGAGCTAGTGTATGGGCAACATTCATAGTATCTATACAATGCTTATGAATGTTATTTCCTTTGTGACATACCGTATTAAACTGACTCGTTCCTAGTGAATACATGATGACCAGACAGAACTCCAGTGAATGTTATGAGAGTTGAATCAATGTTGTTTTCTCTATAACAGATTGGCGTGTCCCTCTCAGGGGTGCTGTCGTTAAACTATTCTACTAGTAACTTTCAGCTAGCCTTAATCCCGTCACATCTTCTTTGGGACGGACCCAGAAGAAAAGGAGATTATGTTGTTGTAGTTTGGCCATCCCTGGCCTGACTGTCAGTGTTGTATTCTCCATCATAATCCTCTTGTGTTAAAACCATTGAAATAGATTGCCTTGCCGGTCCACTAATCATAGCACATTCATTTGAATGGGGACGACTGCTCTAGTAATTCTATTTCTAAAGTTCAGACAATCCCTCCCACAGGACAAAGCTGCCTGGGCCACTGTGACTAGAGGACTCTTCGGCCTGGCTACAGAGAAGACAACACTGTCAAATAGTAATGCTAGGATTCCTTAAAGGAGCAATCTGGGATTCCTACATACATTTTTAGGCCTTTAAATGAACAATATACCCATATATTCTTGAAGAATATAACTTAGAAATGCTTCATGAGCTTAGTTCAACTGTCATATCCCATCAGAACCCACACTACTCTAATATTTGTAAATAATGTAATTGTAAACAAATTCTGTATAACTGCAGATTTGGTTACTATGGTTACTGTACACAACACAATTGTTATGGTTACTGTAGACCACACAATGGTTAGGGTTACTATGGTTACTGTACACATCACAATGGTTATGGTTACTATGGTTACTGCACACAGCAGAATGGTTAGGGTTACTATGGGTACTGTACACATCACAATGGTTAGGGTTACTATGGTTACTGTACACATCACAGTGGTTAGGGTTACTATGGTTACTGTACACATCACAATGGTTATGGTTACTATGGTTACTGCACATAGCACAATGGTTATGTTACTATGGTTACTGCACACAGCACAATGGCCTCTCAGTACTAGTACTACTTGCCAGTTTTGTCAGCTCTGCTCCGTATCTAACCCATAATGTTTTCCCCCTTTGAGTTACAATGACATCGGACACTATTCATGCTTTAACATCCAGTACTTGGTGAAATGTGTAATCATTACAGTGCAGTACAGAGCTCTGCTGTGCTCCAGAGGAGAGGGGAGTATTTCCGCGTCCCAAATGGAACCCTATTCCCTATATAGTGCACTACTTTTGACCATGGCCCATAGGTAATAAGTAGGGAATAAGGTTATATTTGGGACACAGCCTAGAAGAGCTGAAGTGCTACTCCATGTAACTGGGTATTTAATTGCTCCACGTCCCCCAGCTGCATGGGACCCTGGCAGGGTATAGGTTGTAGCTAGGGCCAGGTTATAGGTTGTAGCTGGGAACAGGGCCGGCCCGGGGCTAGGGTATAGGTTGTAGCTGGGGCCAGGGTATAGGTTGTAGCTGGGGCCAGGGCCAGGCACGGGGCTAGGGTATAGGTTGTAGCTGGGGCCAAGGTATAGGTTGTAGCTGGGGCCAGGGTATAGGTTGTAGCTGGGGCCAGGGCCAGGCACGGGGCTAGGGTATAGGTTGTAGCTGGGGCCAGGGTATAGGTTGTAGCTGGGGCCAGTGCCAGGCACGGGGCTAGGGTATAGGTTGTAGCTGGGGCCAAGGTATAGGTTGTAGCTGGGGCCAGGGTATAGGTTGTAGCTGGGGCTAGGGCCAGGCACGGGGCTAGGGTATAGGTTGTAGCTGGGGCCAGGGTATAGGTTGTAGCTGGGAACAGGGTCGGCCCGGGGCCAGGGTATAGGTTGTAGCTGGGGCCAGGGCCAGGCACGGGGCTAGGGTATAGGTTGTAGCTAGGGCCAGGTTATAGGTTGTAGCTGGGGCCAGGGTATAGGTTGTAGCTGGCGCCAGGGTATAGGTTGTAGCTGGGGACAGGGCCGGCCCGGGGCTAGGGTATAGGTTGTAGCTGGGGCAAGGGCCGGCCCGGGGCTAGGGTATAGGTTGTAGCTGGGGCAAGGGTATAGGTTGTAGCTGGGGCCAGGGCCGGGCACAGGGCTAGGGTATATGGCTGAAGGATATGGCTGGAGGCAGAGGTATAAGGCTGGGGGCTGAGGTATAGGGCTGTGTTATAAGGCTGGGGTATAGGGCTGGGGGCTGAGATATAGGGCTGAGGTATAGGGCTGAGGGCTGAGGTATAGGGCTGAGAGATAGGGCTGGGGGCTGAGGTATAGGGCTGAGGTATAGGGCTGGGCAATGAGGTATAGGGCTGAGGTATAGGGCCGGGGGCTGAGGTATAGGGCTGGGGGCTAAGGTATAGGGCTGAGGTATAGGGCTGGGGAATGAGGTATAGGGCTGAGGTATAGGGCTGGGCAATGAGGTATAGGGCTGAGGTATAGGGTTGAGGTATAGGGCTGGGGGCTAAGGTATAGGGCTGAGGTATAGGGCTGGGGTCAAGGGCCGGGAGCTGAGGTATAGGGCTGAGGTCAAGCGCTGGGGGCTGTGGTATAGGGCTGTGTTATAGGAGGGCTGGGGGCTGAGGTATAGGGCCTGAGGTATAGGGCTGGGGGCTGAGGTATAGGGCTGAGGTCAAGCGCTGGGGGTTCAGGTATAGGGCTGTGTTATAGGAGGGCTGGGGTATAGGGCTGGGGGCTGAGATATAGGGCTGAGGTATAGGGCCGGGAGCTGAGGTATAGGGCTGAGGTCAAGCGCTGGGGGCTGTGGTATAGGGCTGTGTTATAGGAGGGCTGGGGGCTGAGGTATAGGGCCTGAGGTATAGGGCTGAGGTATAGGGCTGAGGTATAGGGCTGTGGGCTGAGGTATAGGGCTGAGGTCAAGCGCTGGGGGCTCAGGTATAGGGCTGTGTTATAGGAGGGCTGGGGTATAGGGCTGGGGGCTGAGATATAGGGCTGAGGTATAGGGCCGGGAGCTGAGGTATAGGGCTGAGGTCAAGCGCTGGGGGCTGAGGTATAGGGCTGTGTTATAGGAGGGCTGGGGGCTGAGGTATAGGGTTGAGGTATTGGGCTGAGGGATAGGGTTGGGGGCTGGGGGCTGAGATATAGGGTTGAGGTATAGGGCTGAGGGCGGGGGTATATTGCTGAGGGCGGGGGTATAGGGCTTGGGCCTGAGGTATAGGGCTGAGGTATAGGGTTGGGGGCTGGGGGCTGAGGTATAGGGTTGAGGTATTGGGCCGGGGGCTGAGGTATAGGGTTGAGGGTGGGGATATATGGCTGAGGGCGGGGGTATAGGGCTGGGGCCTGAGGTATAGGGCTGTGTTATAGGGTTGAGCAATAGGGGGGGCTGGGGTATAGGGCTGAGGTTTAGGACTGGGGAATGAGGTATAGGCCTGAGGTATAGGGCTGGGGGCTGAGGTATAGGGCTGGGGGCTCAGGTATAGGGCTGGGGGCTCAGGTATAGGACTGGGGAATGAGGTATAGGGCTGAGGTATAGGGCTGAGGCATAGGGCTGAGGGATTGGGCTGGAGGCAGAGGTATAGGGCTGTGTTATAAGGCTGGGGTATAGGGCTGAGGGAAGGGAGGCATTCAGGCAGGCAGAGACTGAGGCAGGTGGGTAGAACAGGGAGGGAGGGAGGGATGCAGACCGCAGACAGGGCAGGGAGGCAGACCGGCAGACAGGGAGATAGGCAAGCATACAGGTAGAGCAGGGCAGGGAGAGAGGGAGGCAGGTAGTCAGGGTAGGACAGGGAGAGCGGGAGGCAGGGAGACAGAACAGAGCACAGAGGCTGGACATGGAGGGAGGGAGGCAGTGAAGTGTAATGCTGTGTTCTATGTTTAACTCTGCTGCTGTGAATAACTAGAGATCCTGTATGCATGCCTTGCTTCAACCCATCCTGGTTAACACTGGCTGGACCTCCTTGTCCCAGCTATAGCAGAGTCAGGCTAAAAATACTGGCATCGGCTTACAGTGGATTGATGTTGCCAGCCACTCACAAACTGACAGTGTGAAACCTTTGACTGAATGGATGTGCAGCAATACCTATCCACATTATGATAGAATTAGGCCCGTAATAAATCTCTCTCTCTCTCTCTCTCTTCCTCTCTTCCTCTCTCTCTCTCTCTCTCTTTCCCTCTTTCTCTTCTCTCTCTCCTCTCTCTCTCTTTCTCTCTCTCTCTCTCTCTCTCTCTCTCTCTCTCTCTCTCTCTCTCTCTCTCTCTCTCTCTCTCTCTCTCTCTCTCTCTTCCTCTCTCGCTCTCTTCCTCTCTCTCTCTCTCTCTCTCTCTCTCTCTCTCTCTCTCTCTCTTCCTCTCTCTCTCTCTTCCTCTCTCTCTCTCTCTCTCTTCCTCTCTCTTCCTCTCTCCTTCTCTCTCTTTCTCTCTCTCTCTCTCTCTCTCTCTCTCTCTCTCTCTTCCTCTCTCTCTCTCTTCCTCTCTCTCTCTCTCTCTCTCTCTCTCTCTCTCTTCCTCTCTCTTCCTCTCTCCTTCTCTCTCTCTCTTCCTCTCTCTTCCTCTCTCCTTCTCTCTCTCTCTTCCTCTCTCTCTCTCTCTCTCTCTCTCTCTCTCTCTCTCTCTTCCTCTCTCTTCCTCTCTCCTTCTCTCTCTCTCTCTCTCTTTCTCTCTCTCTCTCTCTCTCTCTCTCTCTCTCTCTCTCTCTCTCTCTCTCTCTTTCTCTCTCTCTCTCAGTTGAATTCGAAGGGCTTTATTGTCATGGAAAACATATGTTTACATTGCCAAAACAAGTCAAGTAGATAATAAAAAATGAACAGTAAACATTACACTCACAAAAGTTCCAAAATAATTAAGACATTCCAAATGTCATATTATATATATATATGCAGTGTTGAAACGATGTACAAATGGTTAAAGTACAAAAGGGAAAATAAATAAACATAAATATAGGTTGTATTTACAATGGTGTTTGTTCTTCACTGGTCACAAATATTGCTGCTGTGATTGCACACTGTGGTATTTCACCCAATAGATATACAACCACCGTGATGATTATTATTTGACCCTTCTGGTCATCTATGAACATTTGAACATCTTGGCCATGTTCTCTTATAATCTCCACCCGGCACAGCCAGAAGAGGACTGTCCACCCCTCATAGCCTGGTTCCTCTCTAGGTTTCTTCCTAGATTCTGGCCTTTCTAGGGAGTTTTTCCTAGCCACCGTGCTTCTACACCTGCATTGCTTGCTGTTTGGGGTTATAGGCTGGGTTTCTGTACAGCACTTTGAGATATCAGCTGATGTAAGAAGGGCTTTATAAATACATTTAATTGATTGATTGATAGATATGAGAGTTTATCAAAACTGTATTTGTTTTCAAATCTTTGTGGGTCTGTGTAATCTGAGGGAAATATGTGTCTCTGTTATGGTCTTACATTTGGCAAGAGATTAGGAAATGCAGCTCAGTTTCCACCTCATTTTGTGGGCAGTGTGCACATAGCTTGTCTTCTCTTGAGAGCCAAGTCTGCCTACGTGGCCTTTCTCAATAGCAAAGTTATGCTCACTGAGTTTGTACATAGTAGAGGTCGACCGATTCATCGGAATGCCCGATTAATTAGGGCCGATTTCAAGTTTTCATAACAATTGGTAATCTGCATTTTTGGACACCGATTGTGGCCGATTACATTGCACTCCACGAGGAGACTGCGTGGCAGGCTGACTACCTGTTATGCGAGTGCAGAAAGGAGCCAAGGTAAGGTGCTAGCTAGCATTAGCTAGCCAGCTGGCCGGTGTGTTTACGGACATATTCAACCAATCCCTATACCAGTCTGCTGTTCCCACATGCTTCAAGAGGGCCACCATTGTTCCTGTTCCCAAGAAAGCTAAGGTAACTGAGCTAAACGACTAGCACTCACATCCGTCATCATGAAGTGCTTTGAGAGACTAGTCAAGGACCATATCACCTCCACCCTACCTGACACCCTTGACCCACTCCAATTTGCTTACCGCCCAAATAGGTCCACAGACGATGCAATCTCAACCACACTGCACACTGCCCTAACCCATCTGGACAAGAGGAATACCTATGTGAGAATGCTGTTCATCGACTACAGCTCGGCATTCAACACCATAGTACCCTCCAAGCTCGTCATCAAGCTCGAGACCCTGGGTCTCGACCCCGCCCTGTGCAACTGGGTACTGGACTTCCTGACGGGCCGCCCCCAGGTGGTGAGGGTAGGCAACAACATCTCCTCCCCGCTGATCCTCAACACTGGGGCCCCACAAGGGTGCGTTCTGAGCCCTCTCCTGTACTCCCTGTTCACCCACGACTGCGTGGCCACGCACGCCTCCAACTCAATCATCAAGTTTGCGGACGACACAACAGTGGTAGGCTTGATTACCAACAACGACGAGACGGCCTACAGGGAGGAGGTGAGGGCCCTCGGAGTGTGGTGTCAGGAAAATAACCTCACACTCAACGTCAACAAAACTAAGGAGATGATTGTGGACTTCAGGAAACAGCAGAGGGAACACCCCCCCATCCACATCGATGGAACAGTAGTGGAGAGGGTAGCAAGTTTTAAGTTCCTCGGCATACACATCACAGACAAACTGAATTGGTCCACTCACACAGACAGCATCGTGAAGAAGGCGCAGCAGCGCCTCTTCAACCTCAGGAGGCTGAAGAAATTCGGCTTGTCACCAAAAGCACTCACAAACTTCTACAGATGCACAATCGAGAGCATCCTGGCGGGCTGTATCACCGCCTGGTATGGCAACTGCACCGCCCTCAACCGTAAGGCTCTCCAGAGGGTAGTGAGGTCTGCACAACGCATCACCGGGGGCAAACTACCTGCCCTCCAGGACACCTACACCACCCGATGCTACAGGAAGGCCATAAAGATCATCAAGGACATCAACCACCCGAGCCACTGCCTGTTCACCCCGCTGTCATCCAGAAGGCGAGGTCAGTACAGGTGCATCAAAGCTGGGACCGAGAGACTGAAAAACAGCTTCTATCTCAAGGCCATCAGACTGTTAAACAGCCACCACTAACATTGAGTGGCTACTGCCAACACACTGTCAATGCCACTGACTCTACTCCAGCCACTTTAATCATGGGAATTGATGGGAAATGATGTAAATATATCACTAGCCACTTTAAACAATGCTACCTTATATAATGTTACTTACCCTACATTATTCATCTCATATGCATACGTAGATACTGTACTCTATATCATCGACTGCATCCTTATGTAATACATGTATCACTAGCCACTTTAACTATGCCACTTGGTTTACATACTCATCTCATATGTATATACTGTACTCGATATCATCTACTGTATCTTGCCTATGCTGCTCTGTACCATCACTCATTCATATATCCTTATGTACATATTCTTTATCCCCTTACACTGTGTATAAGACAGTAGTTTTTTTGGAATTGTTAGTTAGATTACTTGTTCGTTATTACTGCATTGTTGGAACTAGAAGCACAAGCATTTCGCTACACTCGCATTAACATCTGCTAACCATGTGTATGTGACAAATAAATTTGATTTGATTTGATTTTGATTTGACTACCTGTTATGCGAGTGCAGAAAGGAGCCAAGGTAAGGTGCTAGCTAGCATTAAACTTGTCTTATAAAAAACGATCAATCTTAACATAATCACTAGTTAACTACACGTTTGCTGATATTACTAGTTTATTTAGCTTGTCCTGCGTTGCATATGATCGATGCGGTGCCTGTTAATTTATCACTTGAATCACAGCCTACTTCGCCAAATGGGTGATTTAACAAGCGCATTCGCGAAAAAAGCACTGTCGCTGCACCAATGTGTACTTAACCATAAACATCAATGCCTTTCTTAAAATCAATACACATGTACATGTTTTTAGACCTGCACATTTAGTTAATGTTGCCTGCTAACATGAATTTATTTTAACTAGGAAAATTGTGTCACTTCTCTTGCGTTCTGTGCAAGTAGAGTCAGGGTATATGCAGCAGTTTGGGTTTCCTGGCTCGTTGCGAACTGTGTGAAGACCATTTCTTCCTAACAAAGGCCGTAATTAATTTGCCAGAATTGTACATAATTATGACATAACATTGAAGGTTGTGCAATGTAACAGCAATATTTAGACTGAGGGATGCCAACCATTAGATAAAATACGTGACGGTTCCGTATTTCACTGAAATAATATATATTGTTTTCAAAATGACAGTTTCCGGATTTGACCATATTAATAACCTAAAGGCTCATATTTCTGTATGTTATTATATAATAATTAAGTCTATGATTTGATAGAGCAGTCTGACTGAGCGGTGGTAGGCAGCAGCAGGCTCGTAAGCATTCATTCAAACAGCACTTTCCTGCGTTTGCCAGCAGCTCTTCGCTGTGCTTCAAGCATTGCGCTGTTTATGACTTCAAGCCTATCAACTCCCGAGATTAGACTGGCAATACTATAGTGCCTATAAGAACATCCAATAGTCAAAGGTAAATGAAATACAAATGGTATAGAGAGAAATAGTCCTATAATAACTACAACCTAAAACGTCTTACCTGGGAATATTGAAGACTCATGTTAAAAGGAACCACCAGCTTTCATATGTTCTGAGCAAGGAACTAAAACGTTAGCTTTTTTTACATGGCACATATTGCACTTTTACTTTCTTCTCCAACACTTTGTTTTTGCATTATTTGAACTAAATTGAATATGTTTCATTATTTATTTGAGACTAAATTGATTTTATTGACGTATAACATTAAGTTAAAATAAGTGTTCATTCAGTATTGTTCTAATTGTCATTATTACGAATATATAAATAAAAATAGGCCGATTAATCGGTATCGACTTTTTTCAAAATCGGTATCAGCGTTGAAAAATCATAATCGGTCGACCTCTAGTACATAGTCAAAGCTTTCCTTAAGTTTGGGTCAGTCACAGTGGTCAGGTATGCCTTTCTTAAAATCAATACACAAGTACATGTTTTTAAACCTGCACATTTAGTTAATGTTGCCTGCTAACATGAATTTATTTTAACTAGGAAAATTGTGTCACTTCTCTTGCGTTCTGTGCAAGCAGAGTCAGGGTATATGCAGCAGTTTGGGTTTCCTGGCTCGTTGCGAACTGTGTGAAGACCATTTCTTCCTAACAAAGACCGTAATTAATTTGACATTATTCTGCCACTGTGTACTCTCTGTTTTGTACCAAATAGCATTCTAGTTTGTTCTGTTTTTTTGTCAATTCTTTTCAATGTGTCAAGTGACTATCTTTTTGATTTGTCATGATTTGGGTCTAATTGTGCTGCTGTCCTGGGGCTCTGTAGGGTGTGTTTGTGTTTGTGAACAGAGCCCCAGGACCAGCTTGCTTAGGGGACTCTTCTCCAGGTTCATCTCTCAGTAGGTGATGGCTTTGTTATGGAAGGTTTGGGAATCGATTATTTTCTGGATTTTGATAGTTAGCGGGCATCGCCCTAATTCTGCTCTGAACACATCATTTGGTGATTTACATTGTACATGGAGGATATATTTGCTGAATTCAGCATGCAGAGTCTCAATTTAGTGTTTGTCCCATTTTTTGAATTCCTGGTTGGTGAAAACGGACCCCGGATCTCACAAACAT
>NC_034178.2:69900991-69913491 GCF_002021735.2 Oncorhynchus kisutch
CTCCACCATCACTATACCATCACTCCATCATCACTCCACCATCACTCCACCATCACTCCATCATCACTATACCATCACTCCACCATCACTCCACCATCACTCCACCATCACCCCACCATCACTCCACCATCACTCCATCATCACTCCACCATCACTCCACCATCACTCCACCATCACTCCACCATCACTCCACCATCACCCCACCATCACTCCACCATCACTCCACCATCACTCCACCCTTTTCTCCTGTGTGTCATTCTGTCAGTTTGAGAGAGCCCTACGCTGTGTGCGTGTGTGTGGAGTGTGTGTGTGTGGTGTGTGTGGGGTGTGTGTGTGTGTGTGTGGGTGTGCGTGCATGCGTGCGTGTGTGTGTGTGTGTGAGTGAGTCACTCCCTGGCTTGTAGTGTAGCTACCACAACCCCAGTCTGGCATAGCTTCCTGTCTACCCATCAGATATGATCAAATAGTGATCTTTTAGTATTTAGCTTCACTGTCTTCACTCTTCAGTCTCTGTCACTCTCTGGTTTATCACACAACAACCCCAGTGTTTTATATGCTTTGGCTTACGCCTCGATCAGACCGACAGCATCATTGCGTCAACGCTACATAATACATTCTGCAGTCAAATCTTTTTCATTATGTAATCCAACCTTTTTACTAGATATGTCTGCCACAACAGTTCCCCTTTTTACTACTATTTCTGTCACGTCTACACAAGTGTATGCATTGGATGCTCTCGATCACAGTGCCATCCGTTTTGACACCACAGCCCCATATACTACCCACCACTACAACCTGTACGCTCTTGTTGGCTGGCCCTCACTTTATATTCGTCGCCAAACCCACTGGCTCCAGGTCATCTACAAGTCTCTGCTAGGTGTTTATTCCATGCGTAACTCTGTGTTGTTGTTTTTGTTGCACTGCTTTGCTTTATGTTGGCCAGGTTGCAGTTGTAAATGAGAACTTGCTCTCATCTGGCCTACCTGGTTAAATAAAGGTGTTCTCAACTGGCCTACCTGGTTAAATAAAGGTGTTCTCAACTGGCCTACCTGGTTAAATAAAGGTGTTCTCAACTGGCCTACCTGGTTAAATAAAGGTGAGATAAAAATAATTAAAACATACACTTGGATGCATACGTGTGTGTCTGCAGCACACAGAAAACACAACATACTGCAACTCCCTCTGCAGCACAATGCTGCAAGGCAAGCGCAGCGTTCCCCATTGGAAATGGTGTACGGAAAACGCAATGACGTTGTCGGTGTGATCGAGGCATTAGGGGCCATTTCCCTGCCTAACACCCTTTCCCCAACCACCCATCAGAGCTGGGGAAGCTACTCTGAAAATGTAGCTAGCTACGACACTATCCTTGAGTGGAAAGTATCAAGCTAGTGTACTCTACCACACGCTACTGCATAGTACTGCATTCTTCTTCGTACTTTATTGAATTCACTCTCAGCTGTCATCATGTCATCATTTCAGTTGTACCTTGTGTACAATTGGACAATACAGTAATATTGTTCTTCTTCTACTTCTTCTTCTATTTCTTCTACTTCTTCTACTTCTATTTCTTCTATTTCTTCTACTTCTTCTACTTCTTCTTCTTCTACTTCTTCTATTTCTTCTATTTCTTCTACTTCTTCTACTTCTTCTTCTACTTCTTCTTATACAGCTTCTTCTACTTCTTCTACTTCTTCTTCTACTTCTACCTCTTCTTCTTCTACTTCTTCTTCTTCTTCTTCTTCTTCTACTTCTACTTCTTCTTCTACTACTTCTTCTACTTCTTTTTCTTCTCTCAGACCCACACCCCTACCTCCACCAACCATCAGTACCTAACCACAGATCTGGGATCCGATAACACACACACACACACACACACACACACACACACACACACACACACACACACACACACACACACACACACACACACACACACACACACACACACACACACACACACACACACACACACACACACACACACACACACATTAATTATATCAATGTATCCTAGTATCATTGTATTATCCACCCCAGTTGAAGAAGAAGGGGAATTTGTGTCTCTCTGAGACTGTGGTATTTGTACTCAACAGAAAAACATAGAACCAGCATAGGAGAACAGGCAAACATCAACGCTGTCTATGCGTTCTAGTGGTGGGTCTGTCTGTGTGCATGTGTTCATGCTGGTACAGGGTGTGCGTGCACCTGATGGATGTAGGGCTGCAGTTTTAATCAATTTAATCTACTGGGCCCACGCTGTCCAGTATCTTCCACAGGGCCCACGCTGTCCAGTATCTTCCACAGGGCCCACTCTGTCCAGTATCTTCCACAGGGCCCACACTGTCCAGTATCTTCCACAGGGTCCACGCTGTCCAGTATCTTCCACAGGGCCCACGCTGTCCAGTATCTTCCATAGGGCCCAAGCTGTCCAGTATCTTCCACAGGGTCCACGCTTTCCAGTATCTTCCACAGGGTCCACACTGTCCAGTATCTTCCACAGGGCCCACACTGTCCAGTATCTTCCACAGGGCCCACGCTGTCCAGTATCTTCCACAGGGCCCACGCTGTCCAGTACTTCCACAGGGCCCACGCTGTCCAGTATCTTCCACAGGGCCCACGCTGTCCAGTATCTTCCACAGGGCCCACACTGTCCAGTATCTTCCACAGGGCCCACGCTGTCCAATATCTTCCACAGGGTCCACGCTGTCCAGTATCTTCCACAGGGTCCACGCTGCCCAATTTATTCATGTAAGAATGGGCAGGATGTCCAGATAATAGAGGGAAGAAAGGAACCAGAGTTTTTAGGGGAAGCATTTTGTTTCTGGTTTGCGTCTTGAATGATAAAAAGGCTCTAGTTTCAAACAAATACTCAGAAATACTTTGTACTTTGTACAGTACCTTTGTAAAGGCAAAATAGTGGTGTGTACTGTGCTTGTGATACATTTGTTGTTGTTGATGTTGAGTATTATTCTTCACTGATGAGAAATAAACAAACAACACACTAAAGTGTGTTCAACACACAGTGGTTACCATGGACACGGTGTAGGGGATAAATATGTGTCTTTCTTGAGAGGATTTTCTGCTCCAACAAACTAGCTGAGTGTTTTCCTCCTAAGTGGTTTGGTTTAGTGCCTGTAGGTATTTAGCAGAGTAGAGGGGCTGGGAGACTCTGTAAGGATGAATTAATGAAGGAAGTACTGGTAACGTTAGCAGCTGTTCTGTTGACATGCTCATTATAACTAATATGGGATAACTACTGCTTCTATTCAAACTTTTAGCACATCCATTAATGTTTGTCACATCAGGTTTTTTTTTTTTTTTATGTAAATTTTTACCTTTATTTAACTAGGCAAGTCATTTATGAACAAATTCTTATTTACAATGACGGCCTACCAAAAGGCAAAAGACCTCCCTGTGGGGGACGGGGGCTGGGATAAAAATGTTTTATATAAGACAAAGCACACATCACGACAAGAGAGACACCACAACACTACATAAAGAGAGACCTAAGACAACAACATAGCAAAGCAGCAACACATGACAGTACAGACTGGTAGCAACACCACATGACAACAACATGGTAGCAACACAACATGGTGACAACACAACATGACAACAACATGGTAGCAACACAACATGGTCGCAGCACAACATGGTACAAACATCACTGGGCACAGACAACAGCACAAAGGGCAACAAGGTAGAGACAACCATACATCACATGAAGCAGCCACAACTGTCAGTAAGAGTGTCCATGATTGAGTCTTTGAATGAAGGGATGGAGATAAAACTGTCCAGTTTCAGTGTCTTTTGCAGCTCGTTCCAGTCACTAGCTGCAGCGAACTGAAAAGAGGAGCGAACCAGGGATGTGTGTGCTTAGGAGACCTTTAACAGAATGGATGTTGTATGTGGAGGATGAGGGCTGCAGTAGATATCTCAGATTGGGGGAAGTGAAGCCTAAGAAGGTTTAATGAATAAGCATCAACCAGTGGATTTTGCGATGGGTATACAGAGATGACCAGTTTACAGAGGAGTATAGAGTGCTGTGATGTGTCCTATAAGGAGCATTGGTGGCAAATCTGATGGCCGAACATCTAGCTGCTCGAGAGAACCCTGACCTCTATAAATTACGACTCCAGAATCTGGGTAGAATGGTCATCGGAATCAGGGTTAGTTTGGCAGCTGGGGTGAAAGAGGAGTGATTACGACAGAGGAAACCAAATCTAGATGTAACTTTATTTTGCAGCCTTGATATGTGCTGAGAGAAGGACAGTGTACCATCTAGCCATACTCCCAAGTACTTGTATGAGGTGACTACCTCCAGCTCTAAACCCTCAGAGGTAGTAATCACACCAGTGGTGAGAGGGGCATTCTTATTCCCAAACCACATGACCTTTGTTTTGGAGATGTTCAGAATAATGTTAAGGGCAGAGAAAGCTTGTTGGACACTAAGAAAGCTTTGTTGTAGAACGTTTAACACAAAATCCCAGGAGGGTCCAGCTGTATCATCTGCATATAAATGGATGAGAGAGCTTCCTACTGCCTGAGCTATGTTGTTGATGTAAATTGAGAAGAGCGTGAGGCCAAGAATCGAGCCTTGGGACACTCCCTTGGTGACAGGCAGTGGCTGAGACAGCAGATGTTCTGACTTTTTACACTGCACTCTTCGAGAGAAGTAGTTAGCAAACCAGGCCAAAGACCCCTCAGAGACACCAATACTCCTTAGCCGGACCATAAGAATGGAATGGTCTACCATATCAAAAGCTTTGGCCAAGTTAATAAAAATAGCAGCACAACATTGCTTAGAATCAAAGGCAATGATGACATAATTTAGAAACTTGCAGTGACACATCTATAACCTGAGCAGAAACCAGATTGCATTCCAGAGAGAACACTATAAACATCAAGAAAGCCAGTCAGTTGATTATTATGTTTTTCCAACACTTTTGATAAACAGGACAAAATAGAAATTGGCCTATAAACAGTTAGGATCAGCTTGATCTCTCCCTTTAAATAAAGGACGCACAGTGGCTGCCTTCCAAGCACTGGGAACCTCCCCAGATAGGAGAGACAGGTTAAAAAGGTCAGAGATAGGCTTGGTGATGATAGGGGCTGTGACCTTAAAGAAGAAAGGATCTAAACCATCTGACCCAGATGTTGTTTGAGCTTGTTGTTGAGTTTAAGGAGCTCCTTTAACACCTCAGACTCAGTGACCTCCTGCAGGGAGAAACCTTATAGCGGGGCAGGAGAAAAAGAGAAAGGAGCATCAGGGCTAGTCCCATTAGAAGGGGTGGGAGTTGGAGGAGCATCAGGGCTAGTCCCATTAGAAGGGGTGGGAGATGGAGGAGCATCAGGGCTAGTCCCATTACAAGGGGTGGGAGATGGAGGAGCGTCAGGGCTAGTCCCATTAGAAGGGGTGAGAGATGGAGGAGCATCAGGGCTAGTCCCATTAGAAGGGGTGGGAAATGGAGGAGCATCAGGGCTAGTCCCATTAGAAGGGGTGGGAGATGGATGAGCATCAGGGCTAGTCCCATTAGAAGGGGTGGGAGATGGAGGAGCATCAGGGCTAGTCCCATTAGAAGGGGTGGGAGATGGAGGAGCATCAGGGCTAGTCCCATTAGAAGGGGTGGGAGATGGAGGAGCATCAGGGCTAGTCCCATTAGAAGGGGTGGGAGATGGAGGAGCATCAGGGCTAGTCCCATTAGAAGGGGTGGGAGATGGAGGAGCATCAGGGCTAGTCCCATTAGAAGGGGTGGGAGATGGAGGAGCATCAGGGCTAGTCCCATTAGAAGGGGTGGGAGATGGAGGAGCATCAGGGCTAGTCCCATTAGAAGGGGTGGAAGATGAGGAAGTGTTGGATGGGCAAAGAGTCATGGCTGAGTCAAATAGGAATCCTGGCTTAATGAAGTGGTGATTAAAGAGCTCAGCCATGTGCTCCTTCTCATTAACGACCACATCATCAACATTAAGGGACATGGGCAGCTGTGCAGAGGAGGGTTTATTCTGCAGGTCTTCCAGAACTTCTTGGGGTTAGACCCACAGAGAGAGAACTGCAACCTTAAAGTAACTATAATATTGTCCTTCTGGATAGCCTGAGTATACTTGTTTCTCATATGCCTGAATGATTGCCATTCAGCTTGAGTATACTTGTTTCTCATTTGCCTGAACGAGAGCCAGACAGCCTGAGTATGTGTGTGCCAAATGGAATTCTTGAGGAGTTTTTTATTTTATTTTAATTTAACCAGGCAAGTCAGTTAAGAACAAATTGTTATTTTCAATGACAGCCTAGGAACAGTGGGTTAACTGCCTGTTCAGGGGCAGAACGACAGATTTGTACCTTGTCAGCTCAGGGGTTTGAACTTGCAACCTTCCGGTTATTAGTCCAACGGTCTAACCACTAGGCTACCCTGCCACCCCAAGTAACTCTGCCAGATTACAGTCAAACCAGGAACTTGTTTTTTAATTCTCATTTTCTTTATGAGGGCGTGTTTGTTAACAATACCACTGAAAAAAAGAAAAAACAAGAAGGTTTAAGCGTGTTCGACAGAGGGGATCAAGCTGATTCTATACCAATTTACAGAGGCCAGGTCATGAAGGAAGGCTTGCTCATTAAAGTTTTTTAGTAAGCGTCTATGACACATCAGGACAGGTTGTTTCACTGAGCAGACATTACGAACACAGGCTGTAAAACAGTGACCACTAAGGTCATTACAGAAAACACTGTAATGATATTTATCAGGATCATTTGTGAGATAAGATCAAGGAGAGAAGCCTTTTCTGGGTGTTTAGAGTCATACCTTTGTCAAATCTGCTCCCGCTCTCCCTACGAGCGCCAGGCTGCCCTGCACTACGCAGTCCTGCAAACATCATTACGCACACCTGCTTTCCTCGTCACACGCATCAGCGATTCATGGCTTTCACGCCCTAGCTGGCTTGAGAAGTTTCCTTGCCCCGGTTGGCTCGGCAGGCTCTCATCCAACTTCATTTCTCAGCTGGATCGTCAGGGTTTTACGGCTCAGCCGGATCATCAGGCTCCCACATTTCAGCGGAATCATCAGGCTTTACGCCTCAACCAGATCGTCAGGCTCTCACGGCTCAGCCGGTTCGCTACACTCCCACTCCTCTGATGGTTCGTCGGGCTTCTACGCCCCCCAGCCGACTTGTCCAGCGCCCGTGCCTCGGCCGGCCCGTCAGGCTCGCCCAGGTGGGACGCCAGGTAGTGCCCTTAGATGGGGAGGGGGGTACTGTCACGCCTGCTCCCGCTCTCCATCCTTAGCGCCCAAGGGCGGGGCGGGTATGTTACAGGCCGATGCTGATGGGGGACAATAACACCCAGCAACAGTCAACAAAGAGCTATTTGAAAATGTAATTCTTAAAACCAACAAATCAAATTGTTTGGGGACAGACTTGGTGGAGACAACCAAGCACTGAAGGTGATCCTGTTACGCGGAGTGGAACAGGGAAACCCAAGAGCAGACTCGGATGAGGAGACTGGGATGAAGTAACCAAGTTATTTATTGAAACCCAGGGGGAAGATGGAGTGCAGGTCAGGGGAAGCTCGGGCGGATTGCAGGAAACCAGGTGCGGAGGCTGAGGCTGGAGCGAGAGGGGTTGGGACAGGGTAAGCAGGTCCGAAGGGGAATCCAAGGGAGTAGTAGAGTGGGGAATCCAGGAGAGAGTAGCAGGATGATGAGACGTGAGACTGGAGACAGGGACCAGAGTCAGAGAGGGCAGAACTGTAGCGGAGAGGACAACCGTGTCAGGCAAGGAAAATAGGCATAACAGTATAACTGGATCTGAATAGTAACAAACGGCTAGAACCATAGACTGACTGAGCAGAGATTACGATCTGGCAGTGTGGAAGTGGCAGGACTGAGTATTTGATAGAGGTCTTGATTATGGAACAGGTTGCAGCTGGTGGGAATCTGCTCTGTCTCCAGCACACCTGTCTCCGCCCACACAATCACACACACAGAGAGAGAGGGAGAGGGAGTAGGAGAGGGAGAAAGCACTGGGAGAGCGGCGGCAGGTCAAGGAGACACAGGATGAGCAGTAGAGGGCGTGGCAGGAGCAGATGTAACAGGTCCTTGGTAAAGATTGCCACTCCTCCACCTTTGGAAGATCTGTTTTGCCGAAAAAGGTTATAACCGGAAAGGTTAACATCAGTGTTCAAAACCATCTTTCTTAACCACGTCTCACTAATGACCAACACATCAAATCAAATCAAATTGATTTATATAGCCCTTCCCTTCTTCTTACATTTTGCAATGTTACGTAGATGGAAAAAACACATCTGGATTGGAGCTGTGAACCCACACATTCAATTGATCAATTTTAGGTAATAAGCTTCTAGTCTGAATGTGCAGAAAACCCAGGCTTTTACGAGAACAGAAATTAGTGAAACAGATATCAGAGTACAAGTCAGAATTAGGACTAGCAACAGTAGATGGGCCAGGGTGTACATGTACATTTCAAGATATCATCAGCAGTAATACAATCAGGGCACGGCAGAGGACAAGGAGAGCTCTGCAGTGTAGATTTTTTTTATGTCATTTGAATTTGCATCAGATGGCAACAAAATCATATTGTTCAGCAATTTCATCAGGTAACATGAATACAAAGCTTGGCGAGAGGTGGTTGGAATAGGATGGAAGGCCAAGAGTTGGTGTAACCAATCGAGAGTCGGAGTCCCGAGTGTGGGAACAAACATAGTCTGTCCCACGGTTCGATAAACAGCCAAGTTCATAGTCAACAAAGCATGGAGGAGTCATGAGGCAAATAGCATAAACGACTTGGGGCTAGCCATTGTAAGTTCAAAGAGTCACTCGCCCCAACAAGATAACTTGAGAGTGTATCTCTATCAGTCCAGGAGGCTATAAAAGTCTGAGATTAAATTAATAAATAATTCTATCCTAGTTCATTTTAGTGTTTCTGAGTAAGCTCACATAATAAGCTTCACAAGTTAATTAGCCTACCTAAAATTCTGATCAGTCCAAAGTCTGCTGTGTGTGTGTGCTGGAGGCGAGAGAAAGCTTGGGACAGAGGGGGGAGTGTGGCGGGGATACCTGTACCAGACAGGGGGAGACAGGCCAGGAAGAGAGGGGGGAGTGTGGCGGAGATACCTGTACCAGACAGGGGGAGACAGGCCAGGGAGAGAGGGGGGAGTGTGGCGGGGATACCTGTACCAGACAGGGGGAGACAGGCCAGGGAGAGAGGGGGGAGTGTGGCGGGGATACCTGTACCAGACAGGGGGAGACAGGCCAGGGAGAGAGGGGGGAGTGTGGCGGGGATACCTGTACCAGACAGGGGGAGACAGGCCAGGGAGAGAGGGGGGAGTGTGGCGGGGATACCTGTACCAGACAGGGGGAGACAGGCCAGGGAGAGAGGGGGGAGTGTGGCGGGGATACCTGTACCAGACAGGGGGAGACAGGCCAGGGAGAGAGGGGGGAGTGTGGCGGGGATACCTGTACCAGACAGGGGGAGACAGGACCGGGAGAGAGGGGGGAGTGTGGCGGGGATACCTGTACCAGACAGGGGGAGACAGGCCAGGGAGAGAGGGGGGAGTGTGGCGGGGACACCTGTACCAGACAGGGGGAGACAGGCCAGGGCAGACGGTTAACAGAGAGGGGGGAGTGTGTCGGGGATACCTGTACCAGACAGGGGGAGACAGGCCAGGGCAGACGGTTAACAGATCTGCAGGTGGAATCCAAGCTGCAGTGGAGCAGACAATGGGGAGTAGGTGTCACAGTCACTTGGGAGAAGCTTTTTTGGAGAGACAGATTCCTTGTAGAAAATCACAGCTAGCTAGCTAACGTAGCTATCAAGTCTCTGTCAACTGGGTTTTCTTTCCATGTGAAAAAGGAGGTCTTTATCTAGCCATATCTCAACAGTTTCAATGAATGGTCTTTTACGACGTATACGCAAAGTTGTCCTGTGGATGTTGTATTTTGTAGATTGTGAGGAGAATATCTTCTGATGCGATCAAAGCAACACTATTGTTTCTTATTGAGGTAATTTCATTTACAATTGAAGTGGTCCTGGCTGCATATCAGTTCAAACTAGACATGACTCCAGAGGATACTGTATTGTAATGACCTCTGAACAGAGGGAGGGGCTTCAAAGGCCTCTGCATTCGGGTTGGAGGAGGCCGTGAAACTCCCCCGCCATTGTTGGGCTCAAGGGCTTTGACACCTCAGTGCTAATTGAAGTTGCAGCCAAATCTGTTCTGTCCTAGCAAGCTTGGTCGCCTTAACTTAGCATTCAGTCCTTATAAAGTCAAATAGATCATGTTTATGACTTTTTCTTCTTGCCTTTAAAAGTATCTTCAGACTAAACATTATTCAACCAGTTCCAGGTTGGATGGTGTTTACAGGTTTCTGTTGTGCTTCATTTTCTGGTTGTTGGTTTGCCAGAGCATTAGCTGTATAGTCCTTGGAAATAAGAATCTTTGGCAGTAGGAATCCTTCCAGGTAATTTTGTCCAAAATCAGCTTGTAGGTTTTGAGTTTTGATTTGGAGTGAAGGTTATGTTGTGGAGGGTAGTATCCTGTATATGTCCTGGTGACATAGTGAAGGTTATGTTGTAGAGGGCAGTATCCTGTATATGTCCTGGTGACATAGTGAAGGTTATGTTGTAGAGGGCAGTATCCTGTATATGTCCTAGTGACATAGTGAAGGTTGTGTTGTGGAGGGTAGTATCCTGTATATGTCCTGGTGACATAGTGAAGGTTATGTTGTAGAGGGTAGTATCCTATATATGTCCTAGTGACATAGTGAAGGTTGTGTTGTGGAGGGTAGTATCCTGTATATGTCCTGGTGACATAGTGAAGGTTATGTTGTAGAGGGTAGTATCCTGTATATGTCCTAGTGACATAGTGAAGGTTGTGTTGTGGAGGGTAGTATCCTGTATATGTCCTGGTGACATAGTGAAGGTTATGTTGTGGAGGGTAGTATCCTGTATATGTCCTGGTGACATAGTGAAGGTTATGTTGTAGAGGGTAGTATCCTGTATATGTCCTGCTGACATAGTGAAGGTTACGTTCTGGAGGGTAGTATCCTGTATATGTGTTACGGAACTAGGAGTGGTGGGTGAGGAGTCAGGCGTAGAGAGCAGAGGTTTAAGGAAAACCATATTTATTCTGGTGATAAATAGTCATGCCAAAACAACAGGCAAATACATGTCCTTAAGTAATGATGGACTGTCATTTCTCTTTGCTTATTTGAGCTCTTCTTGCCATAATATGGACTTGGACTTTTACCAAATAGGGCTATCTTCTGTATAACAACCCTACCTTGTCACAACACAACTGATTGGCTCAAACGCATTTAAGAAGGAAAGAAATTCCACAAATAAATTTTTAGCAAGGCACACCTGTCAATTGAAATGTATTCCAGGTGACTACCTCATGAAGCTGGTTGAGAGAATGCCATCAGCGTGAAAAGCTGTCATCAAGGCAAAGGGTGGCGTCATTGAAAAATCTCTAACTTAAAATACATTTTGATTTGTTTAAAGCTTTGTTTGGTTACTACATGACTCCATATTTTGGTTACTACATGATTCCATATGTGTTATTTCAGAGTGTTGATGTCTTCACTATTATTCTACAATGTAGAAAAGAGTAGGAATAAAGAAAAACCCTTGAATGAGTAGGTGTGTCCAAACGTTTGACTGGTACTGTAGGTCCTGACGTTATGAAACATTCATAGTTAAACCCACCCGTAGCATGTTCAGTTATACAAATACAAAAGGCAGTTTACATCACAGGCCTACGGTATGAATGGGCTGATAGTCAGTATTTTTTGAATCACCTTGTTGTTCGGTATGTACCAGATATACTGCCATCTAGTGTTCAAGATTCACAATGCACTTTATATATATATATTTTCTTTTATCATGATGTAAAAAAAAAACATATGACGTACTGAGAAAATGTAAATTCTGCCTTTAAATAAAATCAGAGCGAACCTAAAATATTATTAGCATTGACAGAAGGACACCCATAGTAGAGTATTTGTACCCATATTGATTTAGTTGTTTTTGTAATTGTGTAATTCTCCAAAGGGTTTAGGATGAAATACATCATGTTTAGAGTTCTTTAAAGGGGCAGTCCACATGTTTGTACATATAAATGAATGATATAATAAGCCTACTCATTTATTCTTGACGAATTCAACTTATAAATGCCTCATGAGTTTAGTTCAACCTGCCGTACCGTACCCCATCAGAACCCGAAATGGTATATAAGCCTGTTTTATTCAAATGTCTGTAAATATTGTAAATGTAAAAAACAATGTATGGCCGCAAAATATGCTTCAAACGATAATTTTGATGTCACTTGTCTCTCTCTCGCTCTCTCTCTCTCTCTCTCTCTCTCTTTCTCTGTCTCTCTCCGTCTCTAGTGCTCTCTCTTTAAAACATAAATATATGTATCTACCTCCCCCTGAATGTTGTTGATTCAGTTTTAATGCCGTGCTGCCTGTCTCAACCAAAGCAATATTATC
>NC_034178.2:69920991-69945991 GCF_002021735.2 Oncorhynchus kisutch
ACCATGCAACTATACCATGCACCTCTACCATGTACCTCTACCATGCAACTCTACCATGCAACTCTACCATCTAACTCTACCATGCAACTCTACCATGCAACTCCACCATGTACCTCTACCATGCAACTCTACCATGCAACTCTACCATGTACCTCTACCATGCAACTCTACCATGCAACTCTACCATGTAACTATACCATGCAACTCTACCATGCAACTCTACCATGCAACTCTACCATGCAACTCTACCATGCAACTCTACCATGCAACTCTACCATGTACCTCTACCATGCAACTCTACCATGTACCTCTACCATGTACCTCTACCATGCAACTCTACCATGCAACTCTACCATGCAACTCTACCATGTACCTCTACCATGCAACTCTACCATGTACCTCTACCATGCAACTCTACCATGCAACTCTACCATGTAATTCTTCCTTCGCTGGTACCTGTTTGTCATCTGAAAACTCATCCCTTCTTCTCTCTCTTCTTTCCCTCAGTGATCTGCACGTTTCGAGGGATCGTGACGCAGGGTCTGTCTCTGGAGATAGGAGAGACAATTCAGATACTGGAGAAATGTGAAGGTAAGTTAGTTCCACAGCATTTAATAGACAGTACTGTACTCTGGTGTTCACATACCCAGCCTGCGCTGCAACACTCTCATGTTCTCTGGAGGTTTAGTAGTCATTGTTGCACAAGCCCTTCTCTGACAAGCTATAACCCCGATAGACAGTTCAGATATTGAAGAAACAATCTGCTTCCATAGCCTCCCTGACTCCATAGTTTCACTGACTCCATAGCCTCCCTGACTTCATAGCCTCCCTGACTCCATATCCTCCCTGACTCCATAGTCTCCTTGACTCCATAGCCTCCCTGACTCCATAGTCTCCTTGACTCCATAGCCTCCGTGACTCCATATCCTCCCTGACTCCCTATCCTCCCTGACTACATATCTCCCAGACTCCATATCCTCCCTGACTCCATATCCTCCCTGACTCCATAGTCTCCCTGACTCCATATCCTCCCTGTCTCCATAGTCTCCTTGACTCCATAGTCTCCCTAACTCCATAGTCTCCTTGACTCCATAGCCTCCCTGACTCCATAGCCTCCCTGGCTCCATAGTCTCCCTGACTCCATAGCCTCCCTGACTCCATAGTCTCCCTGACTCCATAGTCTCCCTGACTCCATAGTCTCCCTGATGCCACAGCCTCCCTGACTCCATAGTGTCACTGACTCCATAGTCTCGCTTACTCCATAGCCTCCCTGACTCCAAAGCCTCCCTGACGCCATATCCTCCCTGACTCCATATCCTCCCTGACTCCATAGTCTCCCTAACTCTATATCCTCCCTGACTCCATAGCCTCCCTGACTCCATAGTCTCCCTGACTCCATAGACTCCTTGACTCCATAGTCTCCCTAACTCTATATCCTCCCTGACTCCATATATCCTCCCTGATTCCATAGTCTCCCTGGCTCTATTTCCTCCCTGACTCCATATCCTCCCTGACTCCATAGTCTCCTTGACTCCATAGCCTCCCTGGCTCCATATCCTCCCTGACTCCATATCCTCCTTGACTCCATAGTCTCCCTGACTCCATAGTCTCCTTGACTCCATAGTCTCCCTGGCTCCATATCCTCCCTGACTCCATAGCCTCCCTGGCTCCATATTCTCCCTGACTCCCTAGTCTCCCTGACTCCATATCCTCCCTGACTCCATAGTCTCCCTGACTCCATATCCTCCCTGACTCCATAGTCTCCCTGACTCCATATCCTCCCTGACTCCATAGTCTCCCTGACTCCATAGTCTCCCTGACTCCATAGCTTCCCTGACTCCATAGCCTCCCTGACTCCATAGCCTCCCTGACTCCATATCCTCCCTGACTCCATAGCCTCCCTGACTCCATATCCTCCCTGACTCCATAGTCTCCCTGACTCCATATCCTCCCTGACTCCATAGTCTCCCTGACTCCATAGTCTCCCTGACTCCATAGCTTCCCTGACTCCATAGCCTCCCTGAATCCATAGCCTCCCTGACTCCATATCCTCCCTGACTCCTTAGTCTCCCTGACTCCATAGCTTCCCTGACTCCATAGCCTCCCTGAATCCATAGCCTCCCTGAATCCATATCCTCCCTGACTCCTTAGTCTCCCTGACTCCATAGCCTCCCTGACTCCATAGTCTCCCTGACTCCATAGCCTCCTCCATTGGTATTCGTAAGAAGCAGGCAAAGCCAGTAGACAGGTGAGACGGCTGTGTCTGTAGCTGTGACTCTGGATGTGAGACTGATGTGTCTGTAGCTGTGACTCTGGATGTGAGACTGATGTGTCTGTAGCTGTGACTCTGGATGTGAGACTGATGTGTCTGTAGCTGTGACTCTGGTTGTGAGACGGCTGTGTCTGTAGCTGTGACTCTGGATGTGAGACTGATGTGTCTGTAGCTGTGACTCTGGTTGTGAGACGGCTGTGTCTGTAGCTGTGACTCTGGATGTGAGACTGATGTGTCTGTAGCTGTGACTCTGGATGTGAGACTGATGTGTCTGTAGCTGTGACTCTGGATGTGAGACTGATGTGTCTGTAGCTGTGACTCTGGTTGTGAGACGGCTGTGTCTGTAGCTGTGACTCTGGATGTGAGACTGATGTGTCTGTAGCTGTGACTCTGGTTGTGAGACGGCTGTGTCTGTAGCTGTGACTCTGGTTGTGAGACGGCTGTGTCTGTAGCTGTGACTCTGGTTGTGAGACGGCTGTGTCTGTAGCTGTGACTCTGGTTGTGAACTGAACCTGCGTTGGCCGGCTGATAATGAGTCAGATGGTGTGACATTAGACACTGCTCACTGGGCCTCTTGTTGTGTATCGATCAGGATGGGAGGCCGGGAAGGAGCGACACACACACACACACACACACACACACACACACACACACACGCACACACACACTTATCTGCTCTATCTCTCCAGGGAAATCTACTCTGTCTATTCCATTAACCCTAAGGCTTGGTCAGATCACACACAGCTCTGTTGACGGGATGGAATGGGAGGGGATGTGGTTTCTATGTTTCAGAGCAATAAGAGACTTCTCATAGGAGAACCCAGTCCCAGAGAACCTAGAGGATCAAATGAAATCTACGATAGTGTGTATCGAAGGGCTCAAAGCCTGGCCAGTGGTCAGCAGTAGTAGTAGTTTGTATTTGTATTTATTATGGATGCCCATTAGGATGCCCATTAGGATCCCCATTAGGATCCCCATTAGGATGCCCATTAGGATGCCCATTAGGATCCCCATTAGGATGCCCATTAGGATGCCCATTAGGATGCCCATTAGGATGCCCATTAGGATCCCCATTAGGATGCCCATTAGGATGCCCATTAGGATGCCCATTAGGATCCCCATTAGGATGCCCATTAGGATCCCCATTAGGATGCCCATCTACAACACACTAAGTGTTGCCCTCAGGCTCCTACTCCACTACCACGTATCTACAACACACTAAGTGTTGCCCTCAGGCCCCTACTCCACTACCACGTATCTACAACACACTAAGTGTTGCCCTCAGGCCCCTACTCCACTACCACGTATCTACAACACACTAAGTGTTGCCCTCAGGCCCCTACTCCACTACCACGTATCTACAACACACTAAGTGTGTGCCCTCAGGCCCCTACTCCACTACCACGTATCTACAACACACTAAGTGTGTGCCCTCAGGCCCCTACTCCACTACCACGTATCTACAACACACTAAGTGTGTGCCCTCAGGCCCCTACTCCACTACCACGTATCTACAACACACTAAGTGTTGCCCTCAGGCCCCTACTCCACTACCACGTATCTACAACACACTAAGTGTTGCCCTCAGGCCCCTACTCCACTACCACATATCTACAACACACTAAGTGTTGCCCTCAGGCCCCTACTCCACTACCACATATCTACAACACACTAAGTGTTGCCCTCAGGCTCCTACTCCACTACCACATATCTACAACACACTAAGTGTTGCCCTCAGGCCCCTACTCCACTACCACGTATCTACAACACACTAAGTGTTGCCCTCAGGCCCCTACTCCACTACCACGTATCTACAACACACAAAGTGTTGCCCTCAGGCCCCTACTCCACTACCACGTATCTACAACACACTAAGTGTTGCCCTCAGGCCCCTACTCCACTACCACGTATCTACAACACACTAAGTGTGTGCCCTCAGGCCCCTACTCCACTACCACGTATCTACAACACACTAAGTGTTGCCCTCAGGCCCCTACTCCACTACCACTTATCTACAACACACTAAGTGTGTGCCCTCAGGCCCCTACTCCACTACCACATATCTACAACACACTAAGTGTGTGCCCTCAGGCCCCTACTCCACTACCACGTATCTACAACACACTAAGTGTTGCCCTCAGGCCCCTACTCCACTACCACGTATCTACAACACACTAAGTGTTGCCCTCAGGCCCCTACTCCACTACCACGTATCTACAACACACTAAGTGTGTGCCCTCAGGCCCCTACTCCACTACCACGTATCTACAACACACTAAGTGTGTGCCCTCAGGCCCCTACTCCACTACCACGTATCTACAACACACTAAGTGTTGCCCTCAGGCCCCTACTCCACTACCACGCATCTACAACACACTAAGTGTTGCCCTCAGGCCCCTACTCCACTACCACGTATCTACAACACACTAAGTGTTGCCCTCAGGCCCCTACTCCACTACCACGTATCTACAACACACTAAGTGTTGCCCTCAGGCCCCTACTCCACTACCACATATCTACAACACACTAAGTGTGTGCCCTCAGGCCCCTACTCCACTACCACGTATCTACAACACACTAAGTGTGTGCCCTCAGGCCCCTACTCCACTACCACATATCTACAACACACTAAGTGTTGCCCTCAGGCCCCTACTCCACTACCACGTATCTACAACACACTAAGTGTTGCCCTCAGGCCCCTACTCCACTACCACGTATCTACAACACACTAAGTGTGTGCCCTCAGGCCCCTACTCCACTACCACGTATCTACAACACACTAAGTGTGTGCCCTCAGGCCCCTACTCCACTACCACGTATCTACAACACACTAAGTGTTGCCCTCAGGCCCCTACTCCACTACCACGTATCTACAACACACTAAGTGTTGCCCTCAGGCCCCTACTCCACTACCACGTATCTACAACACACTAAGTGTTGCCCTCAGGCCCCTACTCCACTACCACGTATCTACAACACACTAAGTGTGTGCCCTCAGGCCCCTACTCCACTACCACGTATCTACAACACACTAAGTGTTGCCCTCAGGCCCCTACTCCACTACCACGTATCTACAACACACTAAGTGTTGCCCTCAGGCCCCTACTCCACTACCACATATCTACAACACACTAAGTGTGTGCCCTCAGGCCCCTACTCCACTACCACGTATCTACAACACACTAAGTGTGTGCCCTCAGGCCCCTACTCCACTACCACGTATCTACAACACACTAAGTGTGTGCCCTCAGGCCCCTACTCCACTACCACGTATCTACAACACACTAAGTGTTGCCCTCAGGCCCCTACTCCACTACCACATATCTACAACACACTAAGGGTTACCCTCAGGCCCCTACTCCACTACCACATACCTACAACACACTAAGTGTTGCCCTCAGGCCCCTACTCCACTACCACGTATCTACAACACACTAAGTGTTGCCCTCAGGCTCCTACTCCACTACCACGTATCTACAACACACTAAGTGTTGCCCTCAGGCCCCTACTCCACTACCACGTATCTAGAACACACTAAGTGTGTGCCCTCAGGCCCCTACTCCACTACCACGTATCTACAACACACTAAGTGTGTGCCCTCAGGCCCCTACTCCACTACCACGTATCTACAACACACTAAGTGTGTGCCCTCAGGCCCCTACTCCACTACCACGTATCTACAACACACTAAGTGTGTGCCCTCAGGCCCCTACTCCACTACCACGTATCTACAACACACTAAGTGTTGCCCTCAGGCCCCTACTCCACTACCACGTATCTACAACACACTAAGTGTTGCCCTCAGGCCCCTACTCCACTACCACATATCTACAACACACTAAGTGTTGCCCTCAGGCCCCTACTCCACTACCACATATCTACAACACACTAAGTGTTGCCCTCAGGCTCCTACTCCACTACCACGTATCTACAACACACTAAGTGTTGCCCTCAGGCCCCTACTCCACTACCACGTATCTACAACACACTAAGTGTTGCCCTCAGGCCCCTACTCCAATACCACGTATCTACAACACACTAAGTGTTGCCCTCAGGCCCCTACTCCACTACCACGTATCTACAACACACTAAGTGTTGTCCTCAGGCCCCTACTCCACTACCACGTATCTACAACACACTAAGTGTGTGCCCTCAGGCCCCTACTCCACTACCACGTATCTACAACACACTAAGTGTTGGCCTCAGGCCCCTACTCCACTACCACGTATCTACAACACACTAAGTGTGTGCCCTCAGGCCCCTACTCCACTACCACATATCTACAACACACTAAGTGTGTGCCCTCAGGCCCCTACTCCACTACCACGTATCTACAACACACTAAGTGTTGCCCTCAGGCCCCTACTCCACTACCACGTATCTACAACACACTAAGTGTTGCCCTCAGGCCCCTACTCCACTACCACGTATCTACAACACACTAAGTGTGTGCCCTCAGGCCCCTACTCCACTACCACGTATCTACAACACACTAAGTGTGTGCCCTCAGGCCCCTACTCCACTACCACGTATCTACAACACACTAAGTGTTGCCCTCAGGCCCCTACTCCACTACCACGTATCTACAACACACTAAGTGTTGCCCTCAGGCCCCTACTCCACTACCACGTATCTACAACACACTAAGTGTTGCCCTCAGGCCCCTACTCCACTACCACGTATCTACAACACACTAAGTGTTGCCCTCAGGCCCCTACTCCACTACCACGTATCTACAACACACTAAGTGTTACCCTCAGGCCCCTACTCCACTACCACATATCTACAACACACTAAGTGTGTGCCCTCAGGCCCCTACTCCACTACCACGTATCTACAACACATAAAGTGTGTGCCCTCAGGCCCCTACTCCACTACCACGTATCTACAACACACTAAGTGTGTGCCCTCAGGCCCCTACTCCACTACCACGTATCTACAACACACTAAGTGTTGCCCTCAGGCCCCTACTCCACTACCACGTATCTACAACACACTAAGTGTTGCCCTCAGGCCCCTACTCCACTACCACATATCTACAACACACTAAGTGTTGCCCTCAGGCCCCTACTCCACTACCACATATCTACAACACACTAAGTGTTGCCCTCAGGCTCCTACTCCACTACCACGTATCTACAACACACTAAGTGTTGCCCTCAGGCCCCTACTCCACTACCACGTATCTACAACACACTAAGTGTTGCCCTCAGGCCCCTACTCCACTACCACGTATCTACAACACACCAAGTGTTGCCCTCAGGCCCCTACTCCACTACCACGTATCTACAACACACTAAGTGTTGTCCTCAGGCCCCTACTCCACTACCACGTATCTACAACACACTAAGTGTGTGCCCTCAGGCCCCTACTCCACTACCACGTATCTACAACACACTAAGTGTTGGCCTCAGGCCCCTACTCCACTACCACGTATCTACAACACACTAAGTGTGTGCCCTCAGGCCCCTACTCCACTACCACATATCTACAACACACTAAGTGTGTGCCCTCAGGCCCCTACTCCACTACCACGTATCTACAACACACTAAGTGTTGCCCTCAGGCCCCTACTCCACTACCACGTATCTACAACACACTAAGTGTTGCCCTCAGGCCCCTACTCCACTACCACGTATCTACAACACACTAAGTGTGTGCCCTCAGGCCCCTACTCCACTACCACGTATCTACAACACACTAAGTGTGTGCCCTCAGGCCCCTACTCCACTACCACGTATCTACAACACACTAAGTGTTGCCCTCAGGCCCCTACTCCACTACCACGTATCTACAACACACTAAGTGTTGCCCTCAGGCCCCTACTCCACTACCACGTATCTACAACACACTAAGTGTTGCCCTCAGGCCCCTACTCCACTACCACGTATCTACAACACACTAAGTGTTGCCCTCAGGCCCCTACTCCACTACCACGTATCTACAACACACTAAGTGTTGCCCTCAGGCCCCTACTCCACTACCACATATCTACAACACACTAAGTGTGTGCCCTCAGGCCCCTACTCCACTACCACGTATCTACACCACACTAAGTGTGTGCCCTCAGGCCCCTACTCCACTACCACATATCTACAACACACTAAGTGTGTGCCCTCAGGCCCCTACTCCACTACCACATATCTACAACACACTAAGTGTTGCCCTCAGGCCCCTACTCCACTACCACGTATCTACAACACACTAAGTGTTGCCCTCAGGCCCCTACTCCACTACCACGTATCTACAACACACTAAGTGTGTGCCCTCAGGCCCCTACTCCACTACCACGTATCTACAACACACTAAGTGTGTGCCCTCAGGCCCCTACTCCACTACCACGTATCTACAACACACTAAGTGTGTGCCCTCAGGCCCCTACTCCACTACCACGTATCTACAACACACTAAGTGTTGCCCTCAGGCCCCTACTCCACTACCACATATCTACAACACACTAAGGGTTACCCTCAGGCCCCTACTCCACTACCACATACCTACAACACACTAAGTGTTGCCCTCAGGCCCCTACTCCACTACCACGTATCTACAACACACTAAGTGTTGCCCTCAGGCTCCTACTCCACTACCACGTATCTACAACACACTAAGTGTTGCCCTCAGGCCCCTACTCCACTACCACGTATCTACAACACACTAAGTGTGTGCCCTCAGGCCCCTACTCCACTACCACGTATCTACAACACACTAAGTGTGTGCCCTCAGGCCCCTACTCCACTACCACGTATCTACAACACACTAAGTGTGTGCCCTCAGGCCCCTACTCCACTACCACGTATCTACAACACACTAAGTGTGTGCCCTCAGGCCCCTACTTCACTACCGCGTATCTACAACACACTGAGTGTGTGCCCTCAGGCCCCTACTCCACTACCACGTATCTACAACACAAAAATCCATGTTTACGTGTGTGTATAGTGCATACGTTATCGTGTCTGTGCTTGTTTGTGTCTCTTCACAGTCCCCGCTGTTCCATAAGGTCTATTTTTACTGCTGCATCAGTTACCTGATGTGGAATAGAGTTCCTTGTCGTCATGGCTCTATGTAGTACTGTGCGCCTCCCATAGTCTATTCTGGATTGTGAAGAGACCTCTGGTGGCATGTCTTGTGGGGTATGCATGGGTGTCTAAGCTGTATGCTAGTAGTTTAAACAGACAGCCTCAGTGCATTCAACATGTAATGCCTTTCACAAATACAAGTAGTGATGAAGTCAATCTCCTCTCCACTTTGAGCGAGGAAAGATTGACATGCATATCATTAATGTTATCTCTCTGTGTACATCCAAGGGCCAACCGAGCTGCCCTGTTCTGAGACAATTGCAATTTGTGGCACCTGACCACACGACTGAACAGTAGTCCAGGTGCGACAAAACTAGAGCCTGTACAATCTGCCTTGTTGACATTGCTGTTAAGAAGAGTAGCGCTTGGACAGACTTCTCCCCATTTTAGCCACTGTTGTATCAATATGTTTTGACCATGACAGTTTACAATCCAGGGTTACTCCAAGCAGTTTTTAGTCACCTCAACTTGCTTAATTTCCACATTATTTCTTACAAGATTTAGTTGAGGTTTAGAATTCAGTGAATGATTTGTCCCAAGTACAATGCTTTTAGTTTTTTAAATATTTAGGACCACCTTATTACTTGCCATCAAGTATAAAACGGAGTCATCTGCACGCAGAGACGTACAGGCTTTACTCAGTGCCAGTGGTAGGTCATTAGTCAAACTGTAGAAAGGTAAGGGGCCTAGAGTGCTGCCCTGGGGAATTCCTGACTCTACCTGGATTATGTTGGAGAGGCTTCCATTAAAGAACACCCTCTGTGTTCTGTTAGACAAGTAACTCTTTATCCACATTATAGCAGGGGGTGTAAAGCCATAACACACACATTTTTCCAGCAGCAGACTATGATCGATAATGTCAAAAGCCACACTGAAGTCAAAACAAAACAGCCCCCACAATATTTTTAACATCAATTTATCTCAGCCAATCATCAGGCATTTGTATAAGTGCTGTGCTTGAAAGTTTGTTGTCAATTTGTTTACTGTAACAAAGCTTTGTATCTGGTCAAACACATTTTTTTCCAAAAGTTTACTAAGGGTTGGTAACAGGCTGATTGGTCGGCTATTTGAGCCAGTAAAGGGGCTTTACTATTCTTAGGTAGCGGAAAGCCTTTTGCTTCCCTCCAGGCCTGATGGCACACACTTTCTATTAGGCTTAAATTGAAGATATGGAAAATAGGAGTGGCAATATCGTCCACTATTGTAAGGTCCTGGGTGTCGTGAGGGTGAAATCAGGCGCAGGAAAGCAGAGTTCAATAAAGTGCTTCTTTAATGCACACACGGAGAACTACGGTCCCCCCCACTTACGGGTGCTCAAAACAAATGCCCCAGACACAGGGAAACGAAAACAGTCTAGCACTAAATACACAAACATGTACATCTGATGCAAACACCAAGGTTACAATGATCAATCCCGCACAAAGAACCAGGCGGGCCGGCTGACTAATAACGCCTCACTAATTATAACCAACTCAAAACAGGTGTACTCAATAAACACATAAGGAGGGGGAGGAAAGAATCAGTGGCAGCTAGTAGGCCGGCGACGACGACCGCCGAGCGCCACCCGAACGGGAAGGGGAGCCACCTTCGGTCATGACAACTATTATCCTCAGTAATTTTCCATCCAAGTTGTCAGACCCCGGTGGCTTGTCATTGTTGATGGACAACAATAGTGTTTTCACCTCTTCAGCACTGACTTTGAAAATTCAAAATTACAATTATTGTCTTTCATAATTTGGTCAGATATACTTGGATGTGTAGTGTCAGCGTTTGTCGGTGTTAACACAACACACGGTGTGTTAGTGTCCTGTGTTAACACAACACAAGGTGTGTTAGTGTCCTGTGTTAACACAACACAAGGTGTGTTAGTGTCCTGTGTTAACACAACACAAGGTGTGTTAGTGTCCTGTGTTAGTACAACACATCCAGCAGACTTCTCTTGCGATGCCACAGGTGTTACAGACAGTGAATTGTATCCAGTCCAGTCAGTCCCTCTCTCTCTTTCCGTCCGTCCGTTCATCCGTCCCTCTCTCTCTCTCTCTCTCTCTCTCTCTGTCCGTCCGTCCGTCTCCCTCTCTCTCTGTCTCTCTCTCTCTCTGTCTCTCTGTCTGTCCGTCAGTCCGTCCGTCTCCCTCTCTCTCTGTGTGTCTGTCTGTCTGTCTGTCTGTCTGTCCGTCCGTCTGTCTCTCTCTGTCGATCCGTCCTTCTCTCTCTCTCTCTGTCTGTCCGTCTGTCTGTCTCTCTCTGTCGATCCGTCCATCTCTCTCTCACTCTCTCTCTCTGTCCATCTGTCTGCCTGTTTGTCTCTCCGTCTGTCCCTCTGTACCGCTAGCTTCTCTCTTCTTTATCTTAACACATTTCCATATAGTGCTGGGGAATAAAGGAATAAGGCTATTGGGGAATAAGGGAATTAGGGAATAAGGGAATAATGGAATAAGGCTATTAAGGAATAAGGAAATAAGGGAATAAGGCTATTAGGGAATAAGGAAAAAAGGGAATAAGGCTATTAGGGAATAAGGGAATAAGGCTATTAGGGAATATGGGAATACGCCTATTAGGTAATAAGGGAATAAGGCTATTAGGGAATAAGGAAATAAGGGAATAAGGCTATTAGGGAATAAGGGAATAAGGCTATTAGGAAATAAGGAAAAAAGGGAATAAGGCTATTAGGGAATATGGGAATAAGGCTACTAGGGAATAAGGGAATAAGATAATAAGGGAATAATGGAATAAGGCTATTAAGGAATAAGGAAATAAGGGAATAAGGCTATTAGGGAATAAGGAAAAAAGGGAATAAGGCTATTAGGGAATAAGGGAATAAGGCTATTAGGGAATATGGGAATACGCCTATTAGGTAATAAGGGAATAAGGCTATTAGGGAATAAGGAAATAAGGGAATAAGGCTATTAGGGAATAAGGAAAAAAGGGAATAAGGCTATTAGGGAATATTGGAATACGGCTATTAGGGAATAAGGGAATAAGGGAATAAGGCTATTAGGAAATAAGGAAAAAAGGGAATAAGGCTATTAGGGAATATGGGAATAAGGCTACTAGGGAATAAGGGAATACGATAATAAGGGAATAATGGAATAAGGCTATTAAGGAATAAGGAAATAAGGGAATAAGGCTATTAAGGAATATGGGAATACGGCTATTAGGGAATAAGGGAATAAGGCTATTAGGGAATAAGGGAATAAGGCTATTAGGGAATAAGGGAATAAGAGAATAAGTGAATAAGGAAATGATGGAATAAGGCTATCAGGGAATAAGGGATTAAGGCTATTAGGAAATAAGGAAATAAGCCTGTCCATCATGTGGTTGAGTGTCTGTGTGTGTTTGGTTTGGGCATGTGCCTGTGTGCTTGTGTGTGTGTGTGTGTGTGTGTGTGTGTGTGTGTGTGTGTGTGTGTGTGTGTGTGTGTGTGTGTGTGTGTGTGTGTGTGTGTGTGTGTGTGTGTGTGTGTGTGTGTGTGTGTGTGTGTGTGTGTGTGTGTGTGTGTGTACATATGCACACACGCACTTGTGTGTGTGGCAATCTGTATTCTCGTTAGTTACATTGATGAAACTATTTTCCATATTCAGATGAGATGAGAGTTAGCTAGGCTCCACCAATTATGTGGAAGTCTCTGAGGCCCATGTGTCAAGTCTACGAGGCTTCAGGACTCAGCACACTGCTCCCTCTCTTATTCAACTTCCCCTTGTGTTTTATAGCATTATAACCTTTCACTCTGTAACACGTCTGAGAGTTAGACTACTACAATTATGTTGAGGTCTCAGAGACCCCATGTCTGAGAGTTAGACTACTACAATTATGTTGAGGTCTCAGAGGCCCCATGTCTGAGAGTTAGACTACTACAATTATGTTGAGGTCTCAGAGGCCCCATGTCTGAGAGTTAGACTACTACAATTATGTTGAGGTCTCAGAGGCCCCATGTCTGAGAGTTAGACTACTACAATTATGTTGAGGTCTCAGAGGCCCCATGTTGTCTTGTGCAGAACAGACTATAGTGTTTAGTCAAAAGAAAGAGGAGGACTGCTGCCACACTGACACACATTGACTTGGTTTTATTAAACCTGACATCTACCAGCTTCTCACTGACATTTACCATCTCCTCTCTGACATCTACCAGCTTCTCACTGACATTTACCATCTCCTCTCTGACATCTACCAGCTTCTCACTGACATCTACCAGCTTCTCACTGACATTTACCATCTCCTCTCTGACATCCACCATCTCCTCTCTGACATTCACCAGCTCCTCTCTGACATCTACCATCTCCTCTCTGACATCTACCATCTCCTCTCTGACATCTACCAGCTTCTCACTGACATTTACCATCTCCTCTCTGACATCTACCAGCTTCTCACTGACATTTACCATCTTCTCTCTGACATCCACCATCTACTCTCTGACATCTACCATCTCCTCTCTGACATCCACCATCTCCTCTCTGACATCCACCATCTACTCTCTGACATCCACCATCTCCTCTCTGACATCTACCATCTCCTCTCTGACATCCACCATCTCCTCTCTGACTTCCACCATCTCCTCTCTGACATCCACCATCTACTCTCTGACATCCACCATCTCCTCTCTGACATTCTCCATCTCCTCTCTGACATCTACCATCTTCTCCCTGACATCTACCATCTCCTCTCTGACATCCACCATCACCTCTCTGACATCTACCATCTCCTCTCTGACATCCACCATCTCCTCTCTGACATCCACCATCTTCTCTCTGACATCTACCATCTCCTCTCTGACATCCACCATCACCCCTCTGACATCTACCATCTTCTCCCAAGCAGTTTAGTGTTGCATAGCCATTAAGTAATGTAAGGAAACAGCAGGGAGCAGGTCTCGAACCCTCGACCTTCGAGCCCGAGGTTCGGCGTTAAGATAACATCAGTCCTACCTGACCCCATTCACTCTCACATTATACTGAACATTAAGATAACATCAGTCCTGAGGGTTGATCTCAGGGGTGTTTTCTGAGGGTGGACTGAGGGTTGATATCAGGGATGTTTTCTGAGGGTGAGCTGATGGCTGAGATAAGGGTTGTTTTCTGAAGGTGGGCTGAGGGTTGAGATGGGTTGTTTTCTGAGGGTGGGCTGAGGGTTGATATCAGGGATGTTTTCTGAGGGTGAGCTGATGGCTGAGATAAGGGTTGTTTTCTGAAGGTGGGCTGAGGGTTGAGATGGGTTGTTTTCTGAGGGTGGACTGAGGGTTGATATCAGGGAGGTTTTCTGAGGGTGAGCTGATGGCTGAGATAAGGGTTGTTTTCTGAAGGTGGGCTGAGGGTTTAGATGGGTTGTTTTCTGAGGGTGGGCTGAGGGTTGAGATAAGGGGTGTTTACAGATCTCTCCTAAACATTGTTTTTGTTATTTTCTCTCTTTCAGGGTGGTACCGAGGATTCTCCACCAGGAAGCCCACAATCAAGGTAAATTACCTGGTGCTCTCATTCCTACAACGTTATTTGGGATGTGTGTTTCCACACTACACTGTCGACCACTATGATTGGCTGTTTAGCTACGCTCACTAGAGTTCACCATTCTGATTGGCTGTGTATCTACACTCTCTAGAGTTTACCACTCTGATTGGCTATTAACATACACTCTCTAGTGTTTACCACTCTGATTGGCTGTTTACCTACACTTTCTAGTGTTTACCACTCTGATTGGCTGTATACCTACACTCTATAGAGTTTACCAATCTGATTGGCTGTTAATATACACTCTCTAGTGTTTACCACTCTGATTGGCTGTTTACCTAAACTTTCTAGTGTTTACCACTCTGATTGGCTGTGCACATACACTCTCTAGTGTTTCCCACTGCTGATTGGCTGTTTTCACGCTGTGATTGGTGCATTAGTGTATAGCCATGGGGTTCTGCAGTTTTTATGCTTCAATTGAAACAAGGGTTAGTGTTTCATACACCTTATCCACTGTAGTTACAGGAGCAAAAAGGGGAAAACACTCACTACTGGACTAATACAATCCCTGGTGTTGGTGTATGATACAGTGTGTATATCTATTACATGTATTGTGTATAAAAGGATATTAGTGTATCCAAGTTTTTTTTTTCTCCAAACATACAGTTGTTCTGCTCCTGCATTAGTGAGCCAACACTGTGAAACACTCCAGACGGGTACATTAGACTGTACAGGAACAGACGGTGCATAGCGTGTCATCTCAGCAACATACAACATACAATATACATACAACAGAGACACAGAGCTACAAAATGGTACATCACACACTACATTTGAGGAACAATGGGAAAGTAATTCTGCTTTGAAAGTTGATAAACTTGTTACCTCACTTTTGAGAAAATGGCTTGTTACCTCACATTTGAGAAAATGGCTTGCAGCCTCACTTTTGAGAAAATGGCTTGTTACCTCACTTTTGAGAATGTTTTGGTACCTACTGGAGAGCTCTTTGTTGTCTACACCCATTCAGCATCGTTCAAACCCTCTTAAGCTTTTGCCCCCCCATCCAAACTCTGACGATTTGACTCCCCCTAGCAGAGCTGGCTGTTTTCATGTCATCCAGAGCGTTGGTGACCTTCTCTATGTCACGTTCTGACCTTTATTTCCTTTGTTTTGTCATTATTTAGTATGGTCAGGGCGTGAGTTGGGGTGGGCAGTCTATGTTTGTTTTTCTATGATTTGGGTATTTCTATGTTTCGGCCTAGTATGGTTCTCAATCAGAGGCAGGTGTCATTAGTTGTCTCTGAATGAGAATCATACTTAGGTAGCCTGGGTGTCACTGTGTGTTTGTGGGTGATTGTTCCTGTCTTTGTGTTTGCACCAGATAGGGCTGTTTTGAGTTCTCACGTTTATTGTTTTCGTTAGTTTATTCATGTATAGTTTTTTCTTCATTAAACATGAATCATCATCACGCCGCATTTTGGTCCGCCTCTCCTTCAACTAAAGAGAACCGTTACAATCTGTGCTGTGGGCAAAAATGTAATTGCGCTTTTTTTGCCAACGTTTACTGACCCCGGCTATATTCAATGTTGTTGAGCCTTCGTATATTCATCAGTTATTCTGTGCTCTGTTACACACAGACGAGAGTGAATCTGAGTAGATGGCCAGACTGAATTTACGATCGCACCTGAAATGTTTATTTGTATAGTGGAGTCTTTTGTTAAGACATGTAGCTAGCTAGCTAAACAGTGAACCAAAATCCCTGAATCTGCAGGTAGTTAACCAACCAGGTTCAATGTTAGCTAGCTAACATTAGGCTATAACTAGTCAAACAAATGGCTCTGAGATACGAATAATAAGATCATACTATATCAGGAGGTCTGAAGCTATACTATATCAGGTCTGAAGCTGTACTATATCAGGTCTGAAGCTGTACTATATCAGGTCTGAAGCTGTACTATATCAGGAGGTCTGAAGCTGTACTATATCAGGTCTGAAGCTGTACTATATCAGGAGGTCTGAAGCTGTACTATATCAGGAGGTCTGAAGCTGTACTATATCAGGAGGTCTGAAGCTGTACTATATCAGGTCTGAAGCTGTACTATATCAGGAGGTCTGAAGCTGTACTATATCAGGTCTGAAGCTGTACTATATCAGGAGGCCTGAAGCTGTACTATATCAGGAGGTCTGAAGCTGTACTATATCAGGAGGTCTGAAGCTGTACTATATCAGGAGGTCTGAAGCTGTACTATATCAGGAGGTCTGAAGCTGTACTATATCAGGAGGTCTGAAGCTGTACTATATCAGGTCTGAAGCTGTACTATATCAGGAGGTCTGAAGCTGTACTATATCAGGTCTGAAGCTGTACTATATCAGGAGGCCTGAAGCTGTACTATATCAGGAGGTCTGAAGCTGTACTATATCAGGAGGTCTGAAGCTGTACTATATCAGGAGGCCTGAAGCTGTACTATATCAGGAGGTCTGAAGCTGTACTATATCAGGAGGTCTGAAGCTGTACTATATCAGGTCTGAAGCTGTACTATATCAGGAGGTCTGAAGCTGTACTATATCAGGAGGCCTGAAGCTGTACTATATCAGGAGGTCTGAAGCTGTACTATATCAGGAGGCCTGAAGCTGTACTATATCAGGAGGTCTGAAGCTGTACTATATCAGGAGGCCTGAAGCTGTACTATATCAGGAGGTCTGAAGCTGTACTATATCAGGAGGTCTGAAGCTGTACTATATCAGGTCTGAAGCTGTACTATATCAGGTCTGAAGCTGTACTCTATCAGGAGGTCTGAAGCTGTACTATATCAGGTCTGAAGCTGTACTATATCAGGAGGTCTGAAGCTGTACTATATCAGGTCTGAAGCTGTACTATATCAGGTCTGAAGCTGTACTATATCAGGAGGTCTGAAGCTGTACTCTATCAGGAGGCCCGTAGCTGTACTATATCAGGTCTGAAGCTGTACTATATCAGGAGGCCCGTAGCTGTACTATATCAGGAGGTGTGTCGTATTGTCTGATCCCCTCCTGCTGCTTTGTTCGCCTTTTATAGGCTGGTACAGGATGGTACACACATAAGCGCACGCACACTCACACTCACACAGAACCGGGGTAGGTCTCGACAACAGAGATAAAGCACCATCCTTTAACCCCATTAGTGTGCTTCCTTTGTTGTTAGATATCCAGTTGACCTCTTTAAAAGCCAGTTTGTACTAATACAATGTTTTAATGTCAAAAGCTAACTGTACAAAAACAATTCTTTACCACTAAAAGCCATTTTGTATGAATCATTTTTATAAACGGTACCTAGAGAGAAGTAGTATTACAGTAGCATAGTTTAAGATTTTGGCAATTAAGTCCTTTTTTTACTTACCCAGATGACTGGACGCATGCTAGCTGTACCCATAGACTTCTATTCATTGTGCTAACGCTAGTTAGCAATGGCTCACAAATCTACAGTACCTTCAACTTTTTTCAAACAGCACGCAGATATCCAAATGGTATCCACGTCTTCATTGCCAAAATCTCACACTACCCCTTCAACAGTACATAAGACGCAGTTGAAACGGCATAGATGTTTTATTCATAACACTAGAGGACTCTATAACGCTGTAATCTGAAACTATTTCAGTTATGTTTCTCTGCGTTGTCAGGCGTTCTTTTTGAGGCTTCTATAACACCGGTCATTAGGCGTAATTGTTTTGCACTTTGAGGCCGATACCCTTTTTTTTGTAATGTTCAGCTTCTGTGTTATAGACTTCATTTTAAATTACAACCTAAAACTGTAGCACTTATAAGTGCTGGGGTGTTTTATTTTCATTTATCTTACTTTATTTAATCAGTGAAGTCACATTGAGATTGAGCCCTGGCCAAGAAAGCAGCACAGATGAGTTCCCTTTAGTGTGGTCTGTAACCTGTGATGTAGCGTCTATTGGATTGAACTGTGTGCAAAGGGCGGCAGGTAGCCTAGTGGCAGGTAGCCTAGCTGGTGGCAGGTAGCCTAGTGGCAGGTAGCCTAGTGGCAGGTAGCCTAGCTGGTGGCAGGTAGCCTAGTGGCAGGTAGCCTGGTGGCAGGTAGCCTAGTGGCAGGTAGCCTAGTGGCAGGTAGCCTAGCTGGTGGCAGGTAGCCTAGTGGCAGGTAGCCTAGTGGCAGGTAGTCTAGTGGCAGGTAGCCTAGCTGGTGGCAGGTAGCCTAGTGGCAGGTAGTCTAGCTAGTGGCAGGTAGCCTAGTGGCAGGTAGCCTAGTGGCAGGTAGCCTAGCTGGTGGCAGGTAGCCGAGTGGCAGGTAGCCTATTGGCAGGTAGCCTAGTGGCAGGTAGCCTAGCTAGTGGCAGGTAGCCTAGTGGCAGGTAGCCTAGTGGCAGGTAGCCTAGCTGGTGGCAGGTAGCCTAGTGGCAGGTAGCCTAGTGGCAGGTAGCCTAGCTAGTGGCAGGTAGCCTAGTGGCAGGTAGCCTAGTGGCAGGTAGCCTAGCTGGTGGCAGGTAGCCTAGTGGCAGGTAGCCTAGTGGCAGGTAGCCTAGTGGCAGGTAGCTTAGTGGCAGGTAGCCTAGCTGGTGGCAGGTAGCCTAGTGGCAGGTAGCCTGGTGGCAGGTAGCCTAGTGGCAGGTAGCCTAGCTGGTGGCAGGTAGCCTAATGGCAGGTAGCCTAGTGGCAGGTAGTCTAGTGGCAGGTAGCCTAGCTGGTGGCAGGTAGCCTAGTGGCAGGTAGCCTAGTGGCAGGTAGCCTAGCTGGTGGCAGGTAGCCTAGTGGCAGGTAGTCTAGCTAGTGGCAGGTAGCCTAGTGGCAGGTAGCCTAGTGGCAGGTAGCCTAGCTGGTGGCAGGTAGCCTAGTGGCAGGTAGCCTATTGGCAGGTAGCCTAGTGGCAGGTAGCCTAGCTAGTGGCAGGTAGCCTAGTGGCAGGTAGCCTAGTGGCAGGTAGCCTAGCTGGTGGCAGGTAGCCTAGTGGCAGGTAGCCTAGTGGCAGGTAGCCTAGCTAGTGACAGGTAGCCTAGTGGCAGGTAGCCTAGTGGCAGGTAGCCTAGCTGGTGGCAGGTAGCCTAGTGGCAGGTAGCCTAGTGGCAGGTAGCCTAGCTGGTGGCAGGTAGCCTAGTGGCAGGTAGCCTAGTGGCAGGTAGCCTAGCTGGTGGCAGGTAGCCTAGTGGCAGGTAGCCTAGCTGGTGGCAGGTAGCCTAGTGGCAGGTAGCCTAGTGGCAGGTAATCTAGTGGCAGGTAGCCTAGCTGGTGGCAGGTAGCCTAGTGGCAGGTAGCCTAGTGGCAGGTAGCCTAACTAGTGGCAGGTAGCCTAGCTAGTGGCAGGTAGCCTAGCTAGTGGCAGGTAGCCTAGCAGCAGGTAGCCTAGCGGCAGGTAGCCTAGCTAGTGGCAGGTAGCCTAGTGGCAGGTAGCCCAGGGGCAGGGGCTGGGAGTAGAGGAGAGGAAAGGAAAAAGAGCGGTGAGGAGAGGAAAGTAGAGAGGAAAGGAAAGAGAGAGGAGAGAGGAAAGGGGGAAGAGAGGAAGAATAATGGAAAGGAAAGAGAGGGAAGGGAGATGAGAGGAAAGGCAAAAGAGGATAGGAACGGGAGAGGAGAGGATAGACAGTAGAAATCCCAGGGCAATGAAGGGGACATTGCCCTGTGTAGGGTGCCATCTTTCATATGTGGTGTTAAACAGGTGTCCTGACTCTCTGTGTCACGTATCGTAAGAGTAGGGGTGTTAACCCTGGTGTTCTGGCTAAATGTCCATTTGGCCCTCATATCATCCATGGTCGCCTAATCATCCCCAGCTTCCAATTGGCTCATTCAACCCCCTCATCTCTCCTGTAACTATTCCCCAGGTTGTTGCTGTAAATGAGAATATGTTCTTAGTCAATTTACCGGGTAAACTCCATTCTAAATTAGGAATATAAACTATAACTCCATTCTAAATGAGGACTGTAACCTGTAACTCCATTCTAAATGAGGACTGTAAACTATAACTCCATTCTAAATGAGGACTGTAACCTATTACTCCATTCTAAATGAGGACTGTAAACTATAACTCCATTCTAAATGAGGACTGTAAACTATAACTCCATTCTAAATGAGGACTGTAAACTATAACTCCATTCTAAATGAGGACTGTAAACTATTACTCCCTTGTAAATGAGGACTGTGAACTATAACTCCATTCTAAATGAGGACTGTAACCTATAACTCCATTCTAAATGAGGACTGTAACCTATAACTCCATTCTAAATTAGGACTGTGAACTATAACTCCATTCTAAATGAGGACTGTAACCTATTACTCCATTCTAAATGAGGACTGTGAACTATAACTCCATTCTAAATGAGGACTGTAACCTATAACTCCATTCTAAATGAGGACTGTGAACTATAACTCCATTCTAAATGAGGACTGTAAACTATAACTCCATTCTAAATGAGGACTGTAAACTATAACTCCATTCTAAATGAGGACTGTAACCTATTACTCCATTCTAAATGAGGACTGTAACCTATAACTCCATTCTAAATTAGGACTGTAAACTATAACTCCATTCTAAATGAGGACTGTAACCTATTACTCCATTCTAAATGAGGACGTAACTAACTGTTTGGTACATAGTATTTCTAAAATCTGCTGACAGTTACCGAGGCCAACTACTCCGTGTGTGTGTGTGTGTGTGTGTCCCCGCATTAAATCAAATGATCAAATCAAATGTTATTTGTCATCAGGTGTAGACCTTACAGTGAAATGCTCACTTACAAGCCCTTAACCAACAGTGCAGTTTTAAGAAAACAAGTGTTAAGAAAGTATTTACTCAAATAAACAGAAGTAAGAAATAAATAGAAAAAAATGGATTAAAGCATAATAGCATTTATCAAGCATTTTTTTGAAAAACACTATATTAGCACTTATGATAGCATCTGAACGGCCTCCATTTATCAACTAGAAGTCATGTATATCTACTGCCAAGCAAGGCTAGAACTGAAACAGAATAGTACACCAATCCGTCAGCATTGGGTTCCTGTGTGCCTCAGTTTGTAGAGCATGGCAGTTGGGGTTGTGGGTTTAATTCCTGATAGATTTCCCACTACTGCAAGTCGCTTGGGATAAAATATGACATGTACTGGTATAATATATACTGATGTATTAGCAGCCAGCATTTCTGCACATGAAGTTAACCGTTAACTAGGCGCTAAGCGAGAAGAGCGGAGGAATTGGCCTCCCGAGTGGCACTGCATCACAGTGCTTGATGTGTCACTACAGACCCGGGTTCGATCCCAGGCTGTGTTACAGGCCGTGACCGGGAGACCCATGAGGCGGCACACAATTGGGTCAACATCGTCCGGGTTAGGGGAGCAGTGTGTCAAGAAGCAGTGCGGCTTGGCAGGGTCGTGTTTCGGAGGATGCATGGCTCTCGGCCTTCGCCTCTCCTGAGTCCGTAGGTGAGTTGCAGCGAAGGGACAAGACCATAACTACCAATTGGAGAGAGAAAGGGGTAAAAGTACAAAAACATTAAATAAAGAGCGGAGGTATTTCCACACATGAAGCTAACTGTTAGCTAGGCACTAGCTGTGGAGGTATTTCCACACATTAAGCTAACTGTTAGCTAGGCGCTAGCTGTGGAGGTATTTCCTCACATTAAGCTAACTGTTAGTTAGGCGCTAAGCGCTAACAGTGGAGGTATGCCTATTTCTACACTTAACGGCTAGGCGCTAAATTACTTCATAAGCGTGAGTAATTCACAGCAGCTCTGTCCCTGGGTTCCAATAACTTGGCAGCCACAACCATGTGTGGACTTGCCCCAGTTCTGACACACACACACACACACCGTGCCAGCGCAGTCACCTTCCACAGCAGATTAGCTTGGCTGAGTCACATCACAGCCCAGCCTGGCCATGCCACACAAACACACACACAAACACACAGCTTGGTCGTGGTACAAGGTGGAACCACGGTCATTTCCAGCATGGCTCTTTGATGTGCTGCCACATGGCGACTTCGCCACATGGGCACAGAGGTGGGTGTGTGTGTGTGTGTGTGTGTGTGTGTATGTGTGTGTGTGTGCTCAGAGTCTATCTATCCCTGGAGCAGAAAGTCAGCTGTAACTAGGGCTGTGACGGTAATTGAATAACCCTGTAACTGAAAGTTATGAATGAAGACTGTCATCGAAATAAATAAAATGTCAAAGTTGTTTAAAAATCTGTCTTATTTTAAAACAGGTTGGATGTGTCTGACTATTCTTTATTTATTTGTGCTTCATTCTATGGCTCGAGGTGTCTTGATATCTTGAGGAGTGATTCTATAGCTAGAGGACTCCAGATATCTCAAGGAGTGATTCTATAGCTAGAGGACTCCAGATATCTACAGGAGTGTTTCTATAGCTAGAGGACTCCAGATATCTCCAGGAGTGATTCTTTAGCTAGAGGACTCCAGATATCTCAAGGAGTGATTCTATAGCTAGAGGACTCCAGATATCTACAGGAGTGTTTCTATAGCTAGAGGACTCCAGATATCTCCAGGAGTGATTCTTTAGCTAGAGGACTCCGGATATCTCAAGGAGTGATTCTATAGCTAGAGGACTCCAGATATCTCAAGGAGTGATTCTATAGCTAGAGGACTCCAGATATCTCCAGGAGTGATTCTATAGCTAGAGGACCAGATATCTACAGGAGTGATTCTATAGCTAGAGGACTCCAGATATCTCCAGGAGTGATTCTATAGCTAGAGGACTCCAGATATCTCTAGGAGTGATTCTATAGCTAGAGGACTCCAGATATCTCTAGGAGTGATTCTATAGCTAGAGGACTCCAGATATCTCCAGGAGTGATTCAATAGCTAGAGGACTCCAGATATCTCCAGGAGTGATTCTATAGCTAGAAGCTAGAGGACTCCAGATATCTCCAGGAGTGATTCTATAGCTAGAGGACTCCAGATATCTACAGGAGTGATTCTATAGCTATAGGACTCCAGATATCTCCAGGAGTGATTCTTTAGCTAGAGGACTCCAGATATCTCCAGGAGTGATTCTATAGCTAGAGGACTCCAGATATCTCCAGGATTGATTCTATAGCTAGAGGACTCCAGATATCTCCAGGAGTGTTTCTATAGCTAGAGGACTCCAGATATCTCCAGGATTGATTCTATAGCTAGAGGACTCCAGATATCTCCAGGATTGATTCTATAGCTAGAGGACTCCAGATATCTCCAGGAGTGATTCTATAGCTAGCTTTTTATAATAATACATTTTCTTCACATTTTCAAGAAGGCACATCCAATTATCCACTTCTGCAAACCACTGGAAACCAGGACAACATGAGAGGATATGTTTAATGTACTGGATAGCTTTGTGACATCAACTGGAGTTTGGTGGTCAAGATGTGTTGGTATCTGTAGTGATGGAGCAAAAGCCATGACAGGGAGACATAGTGGAGTGGTAACGCGCGTGTAAGCAGTTGCTCCCGATGCCACTTGGGTCCACTGCAGCATCCCCCGAGAGGCTCTTGGGTACACTGCAGCATCCCCCGAGAGGCTCTTGGGTACACTGCAGCATCCCCCGAGAGGCTCTTGGGTACACTGCAGCATCCCCCGAGAGGCTCTTGGGTACACTGCAGCATCCACCTAGAGGCTCTTGGGTACACTGCAGCATCCCCCGAGAGGCTCTTGGGTACACTGCAGCATCCCCCGAGAGGCTCTTGGGTACACTGCAGCATCCACCGAGAGGCTCTTGGGTACACTGCAGCATCCCCCGAGAGGCTCTTGGGTACACTGCAGCATCCCCCGAGAGGCTCTTGGGTTCACTGCAGCATCCACCGAGAGGCTCTTGGGTACACTGCAGCATCCCCCGAGAGGCTCTTGGGTTCACTGCAACATCCACCGAGAGGGTCTTGGGTACACTGCAGCATTCCCCGAGAGGCTCTTGGGTACACAGCAGCATCCCCCGAGAGGCTCTTGGGTACACTGCAGCATCCACCTAGAGGCTCTTGGGTACACTGCAGCATCCCCCGAGAGGCTCTTGGGTACACTGCAGCATCCCCCGAGAGGCTCTTGGGTACACTGCAGCATCCACCGAGAGGCTCTTGGGTACACTGCAGCATCCCCCGAGAGGCTCTTGGGTACACTGCAGCATCCCCTGAGAGGCTCTTGGGTTCACTGCAGCATCCACCGAGAGGCTCTTGGGTACACTGCAGCATCCCCCGAGAGGCTCTTGGGTTCACTGCAACATCCACCGAGAGGGTCTTGGGTAC
>NC_034178.2:69950991-69960991 GCF_002021735.2 Oncorhynchus kisutch
TACAGGCCAGGACAGTACCCTCTATACCTCAGCTTCTTAGTGTATTAGTACCTACAGGACAGTACCTTCTATACCTCAGCTTCCTAGTGTATTAGTAACTACAGGACACTACCGTCTATACCTCAGCTTCCTAGTATATTAGTAACTACAGGCCAGGACAGTACCTTCTATACCTCAGCTTCTTAGTGTATTAGTACCTACAGGACAGTACCTTCTATACCTCAGCTTCCTAGTATATTAGTAACTACAGGCCAGGACAGTACCTTCTATACCTCAGCTTCTTAGTGTATTAGTACCTACAGGACAGTACCTTCTATACCTCAGCTTCCTAGTGTATTAGTACCTACAGGACAGTACCTTCTATACCTCAGCTTCCTAGTGTATTAGTACCTACAGGCCAGGACAGTACCTTCTATACCTCAGCTTCCTAGTGTATTAGTACCTACAGGACAGTACCTTCTATACCTCAGCTTCCTAGTGTATTAGTACCTACAGGACAGGACAGTACCTTCTATACCTCAGCTTCCTAGTGTATTAGTACCTACAGGACAGGACAGTACCTTCTATACCTCAGCTTCCTAGTGTATTAGTACCTACAGGACAGTACCTTCTATACCTCAGCTTCCTAGTGTATTAGTACCTACAGGCCAGGACAGTACCTTCTATACCTCAGCTTCCTAGTGTATTAGTACCTACAGGACAGTACCTTCTATACCTCAGCTTCCTAGTGTATTAGTACCTACAGGACAGTACCTTCTATACCTCAGCTTCCTAGTGTATTAGTACCTACAGGCCAGGACAGTACCCTCTATACCTCAGCTTCTTAGTGTATTAGTACCTACAGGACAGTACCTTCTATACCTCAGCTTCTTAGTGTATTAGTACCTACAGGACAGGACAATACCTTCTATACCTCAGCTTCCTAGTGTATTAGTAACTACAGGACACTACCGTCTATACCTCAGCTTCCTAGTATATTAGTAACTACAGGCCAGGACAGTACCTTCTATACCTCAGCTTCTTAGTGTATTAGTACCTACAGGACAGTACCTTCTATACCTCAGCTTCCTAGTGTATTAGTACCTACAGGACAGTACCTTCTATACCTCAGCTTCCTAGTGTATTAGTACCTACAGGCCAGGACAGTACCTTCTATACCTCAGCTTCCTAGTGTATTAGTACCTACAGGACAGTACCTTCTATACCTCAGCTTCCTAGTGTATTAGTACCTACAGGACAGGACAGTACCTTCTATACCTCAGCTTCCTAGTGTATTAGTACCTACAGGACAGGACAGTACCTTCTATACCTCAGCTTCCTAGTGTATTAGTACCTACAGGCCAGGACAGTACCTTCTATACCTCAGCTTCCTAGTGTATTAGTACCTACAGGACAGTACCTTCTATACCTCAGCTTCCTAGTGTATTAGTACCTACAGGACAGTACCTTCTATACCTCAGCTTCCTAGTGTATTAGTACCTACAGGACAGTACCTTCTATACCTCAGCTTCCTAGTGTATTAGTAACTACAGGCCAGGACAATACCTTCTATACATTTAAAAATTATAATTTTAGTCAATTAGTAGATACTCTTATCCAGAGCAACTTCTACCATGCTCACTCATCCACCATGCTCACTCATCCATCATGCTCACTGAGTCCACCATGTCCACCATGCTCACTCATCCACCATGCTCACTCATCCATCATGCTCACTGAGTCCACCATGTCCACCATGCTCACTCATCCACCATGCTCACTCATCCATCATGCTCACTGAGTCCACCATGTCCACCATGCTCACTCATCCACCATGCTCACTCATCCATCATGCTCACTGAGTCCACCATGCTCACTAAGTCCACCATGCTCACTCATCCACCATGCTCACTGAGTCCACCATGCTCACTCATCCACCATGCTCACTCATCCACCATGCTCACTCATCCACCCTGCTCACTGAGTCTACCATGCTCACTCATCCACCATGCTCACTCATCCACTATGCTCACTCATCCACCATGCTCACTGAGTCCACCATGCTCACTCATCCATCATGCTCACCGAGTCCACCATGCTCACTCATCCACCATGCTCACTCAACCACCATGCTCACTGAGTCCACCATGCTCACTCATCCATCATGCTCACTGAGTCCACCATGCTCACTCATCCACCATGCTCACTGAGTCCACCATGCTCACTCATCCATCATGCTCACTGAGTCCACCATGCTCACTCATCCACCATGCTCACTCATCCACCATGCTCACTGAGTCCACCATGCTCACTCATCCATCATGCTCACTCATCCATCATGCTCACTGAGTCCACCATGCTCACTGAGTCCACCATGCTCACTCATCCACCATGCTCACTGAGTCCACCATGCTCACTCATCCACCATGCTCACGGAGTCCACCATGCTCACTCATCCACCATGCTCACTCATCCACCATGCTCACTCATCCACCATGCTCACTGAGTCCACCATGCTCACTGAGTCTACCATGCTCACTCATCCACCATGCTCACTCATCCACCATGCTCACGGAGTCCACCATGCTCACTCATCCACCATGCTCACTCATCCACCATGCTCACTGAGTCCACCATGCTCACTCATCCATCATGCTCACTGAGTCCACCATGCTCACTCATCCACCATGCTCACTCATCCACCATGCTCACTGAGTCCACCATGCTCACTCATCCATCATGCTCACTCATCCATCATGCTCACTGAGTCCACCATGCTCACTGAGTCCACCATGCTCACTCATCCACCATGCTCACTCATCCACCATGCTCACTGAGTCCACCATGCTCACTCATCCACCATGCTCACGGAGTCCACCATGCTCACTCATCCACCATGCTCACTCATCCACCATGCTCACTCATCCACCATGCTCACTGAGTCCACCATGCTCACTGAGTCTACCATGCTCACTCATCCACCATGCTCACTCATCCACCATGCTCACGGAGTCCACCATGCTCACTCATCCACCATGCTCACTCATCCACCATGCTCACTGAGTCCACCATGCTCACTCATCCATCATGCTCACTGAGTCCACCATGCTCACTGAGTCCACCATGCTCACTCATCCACCATGCTCACTGAGTCCACCATGCTCACTCATCCACCATGCTCACTCATCCACCATGCTCACTGAGTCTACCATGCTCACTCATCCACCATGCTCACTCATCCACTATGCTCACTCATCCACCATGCTCACTGAGTCCACCATGCTCACTCATCCATCATGCTCACTGAGTCCACCATGCTCACTCATCCACCATGCTCACTCAACCACCATGCTCACTGAGTCCACCATGCTCACTCATCCATCATGCTCACTGAGTCCACCATGCTCACTCATCCACCATGCTCACTGAGTCCACCATGCTCACTCATCCATCATGCTCACTGAGTCCACCATGCTCACTCATCCACCATGCTCACTCATCCATCATGCTCACTGAGTCCACCATGCTCACTGAGTCCACCATGCTCACTCATCCACCATGCTCACTGAGTCCACCATGCTCACTCATCCACCATGCTCACTCATCCACCATGCTCACGGAGTCCACCATGCTCACTCATCCACCATGCTCACTCATCCACCATGCTCACTGAGTCCACCATGCTCACTGAGTCTACCATGCTCACTCATCCACCATGCTCACTCATCCACCATGCTCACTCATCCACCATGCTCACTCATACACCATGCTCACTCATCCACCATGCTCACTGAGTCCACCATGCTCACTCATCCATCATGCTCACTGAGTCCACCATGCTCACTCATCCACCATGCTCACTGAGTCCACCATGCTCACTCATCCATCATGCTCACTCATCCATCATGCTCACTGAGTCCACCATGCTCACTGAGTCCACCACGCTCACTCATCCACCATGCTCACTGAGTCCACCATGCTCACTCATCCACCATGCTCACTCATCCACCATGCTCACGGAGTCCACCATGCTCACTCATCCACCATGCTCACTCATCCACCATGCTCACTCATCCACCATGCTCACTGAGTCCACCATGCTCACTGAGTCTACCATGCTCACTCATCCACCATGCTCACGGAGTCCACCATGCTCACGGAGTCCACCATGCTCACTCATCCACCATGCTCACTCATCCACCATGCTCACGGAGTCCACCATGCTCACTCATCCACCATGCTCACTCATCCACCATGCTCACTGAGTCCACCATGCTCACTCATCCACCATGCTCACTCATCCACCATGCTCACTGAGTCCACCATGCTCACTCATCCACCATGCTCACTCATCCACCCTACTTAACCCACTGTAAAAGTACAGGCTCCTTAACCTAACTAATATGGCTCCTTATAAGTGTCTCCCTCCTTTTCTTCTAAAGTTGTTCTGAACCTCACTCATACTTACTGAACTTCTCTCATACTTACTGAACCAGCTCATACTTACTGAACCATCTAATACTTACTGAACATCTCCTATACTTACTGAACCTCTCATACTTTCTGAACCTCACTCATACTTACTGAACTTCTCTCATACTTATTGAACCTTTATCATACTTATTGAACCTTTATCATACTTTGTGAACCTCTCTCATACTTACTGAACTTCTCTCATACTTACTGAACCAGCTCATACTTACTGAACCTCTCCTAGACTTACTGAACCTCTCTCATACTTACTGAACCTACCTCATAATTACTGAACCTCTCTCATACTTACTGAACCCCTATCATACTCGCTGAACCTACCTCATAATTACTGAACCTCTCTCACACTTACTGAACATACCTCATACTTACTGAACTTCCCTCATACTTACTGAACCTACCTCATATTTATTGAACATCTCTCATACTTACTGAACCTACCTCATATTTATTGAACCTCTCTCATACTTACTGAACCTCTCTCATACTTACTGAACCTCTCTCATACTTACTGAACCTACCTCATATTTACTGAACCTCTCTCATACTTACTGAACCAACCTCATATTTATCAAACCTCTTTCATACTTACTGAACCTACCTCATACTTACTGAACCTCTCTCATACTTACTGAACCTACCTCCTATTTACTGAACCTCACTCATACTTACTGAACCTCTCTCATACTTACTGAACCTCTCTCATACTTACTGAACCTCTCTCATACTCACTGAACCTACCTCATACTTACTCAACCTCTCTCAGACTTACTGAAGCTCCTCATACTCACTGAACCGCCTCATACTTACTGAACCTCTCTCATACTTACTGAACCTCCTCATACTTACTGAACCTCCTCATACTTACTGAACCTCCTCATATTTACTGAACCTCTCTCATACTTACTGAACCAACCTCATATCTATCAAACCTCTTTCATACTTACTGAACCTACCTCATACTTACTGAACCTCTCTCATACTTACTGAACCTCTCTCATACTTACTGAACCTCTCTCATACTTACTGAACCTACCTCATATTTACTGAACCTCTCTCATACTTACTGAACCAACCTCATATTTATCAAACCTCTTTCATACTTACTGAACCTACCTCATACTTACTGAACCTCTCTCATACTTACTGAACCTACCTCCTATTTACTGAACCTCTCTCATACTTACTGAACCTCTCTCATACTTACTGAACCTCTCTCATACTCACTGAACCGCCTCATACTTACTGAACCTCTCTCATACTTACTGAACCTCCTCATACTTACTGAACCTCCTCATACTTACTGAACCTCCTCATATTTACTGAACCTCCCTCATACTTACTGAACCTCCTCATACTTACTGAGCCCCTTTCATAATTACCGAACCTCCTCATATTTACTGAACCTCCTCATACTTACTGAACCTCCTCATACTTACTGAACCTCCTCATACTTACTGAACCTCCCTCATACTTACTGAACCTCTCTCATACTTACTGAACCTCTCTCATACTTACTGAAACTCCTCATACTTACTGAACCTCGCTCATACTTACTGAACCTCGCTCATACTTACTGAACCTCCTCGTACTTACTGAACCTCCTCATACTTACTGAACCTCCTCATACTTACTGAACCTCCTCATACTTACTGAACCTCCTCATACTTACTGAACCTCTCTCATACTTACTGAACCTCCTCATACTTACTGAACCTCTCTCATACTTACTGAATCTCGCTCATACTTACTGAACCTCTCTCATACTTACTGAACCTCCTCATACTTACTGAACCTCTCTCATACTTACTGAAACTCCTCATACTTACTGAACCTCTCTCATACTTACTGAACCTCTCTCATACTTACTGAACCTCCTCGTACTTACTGAACCTCCTCATACTTACTGAACCTCCTCATACTTACTGAACCTCCTCATACTTACTGAACCTCCTCATACTTACTGAACCTCTCTCATACTTACTGAACCTACCTCATACTTACTGAACCTCTCTCATACTTACTGAACCTACCTCATACTTACTGAACCTCCTCTTACTTACTTGCCATCCGTCTACACATTTCTATTGTTAGTCTACCATGCCCGCTCATTCACCCATCAGTGTTACTGTCCTTAATACTCTCTAAAGTCTAGAACTATTTAGCTAATAATCTACCTGAGCTAATCTGCAGTATATCCTCATTAGAGTTCCTATCAATTTACCCCTAACCCTTACCTGATGCTGAACTTCAGATATTCACTTAATTCCTTATAAAGTTGCTCGCAAGATTTTTCTACAACTTCCTGTTAATTGCTCTGGATTTTTGAAGAATGTGATAAAAAAATGTCTTATTGCTCTATTCTTTATGTTGTTGTTGTCGTAAGAAACACATATGTATATATACATATATACATATATACATATATACATATATACATTCTATACACATATGTATATCTTTCATCCATATTTAATGGGTTTTATATTTGGCTAAATATGAACTTGTGTTTCACTTATCGTACGTACTCTGTATTGTAGCAATCTCCATTCAGGAAGATTAACCTTTAACCCCATTTACTGCAGTGGCCGAAATCATGGTCACACAGAGAATTTCTTTGTCGTCTTAAATAAATCAAAGCAATTCTGCTTTGAAAGTTGATAAACGTGTAACCCCACTTTTGAGAAAATGACCCTTGAATGTATTGGTACATGTACTGGAGAGCGCCCCTTTGTCTACACCCACTCAGCATTGTTCACACCCTCTTAAGCCTTAGCCCCACCCATCTCTTACGCCTTAGCCCCACCCATCTCTTAAGCCTTAGCCCCAACCATCTCTTAAGCCTTAGGTCCCACCCATCTCTTAAGCCTTAGCCCCACCCATCTCTTAAGCTTTAGGTCCCACCCATCTCTTAAGCCTTAGCCCCACCCATCTCTTAAGCCTTAGCCCCACCCATCTCTTAAGCCTTAGCCCCATCCATCTCTTAAGCCTTAGCCCTACCCATCTCTTAAGCCTTAGCCCCACCCATCTCTTAAGCTTTAGGTCCCATCCATCTCTTAAGCCTTAGCCCCACCCATCTCTTAAGCCTTTTAGCCCCACCCATCTCTTAAGCCTTAGCCCCACCCATCTCTTAAGCCTCTTTTCTTCCCTCCCCTTCTCCCCTCCCCTCCCCTCCCCTTCTCCCCTCCCCTCCCCTCCTCTCCTCTCCTCTCCTCTCCTCTCCTCTCCTCTCCTCTCCTCTCCTCTCCTCTCCTCTCCTCTCCTCTCCTCTCCTCTCCTCTCCTCTCCTCTCCTCTCCTCTCCTCTCCTCTCCTCTCCTCTCCTCTCCTCTCCTCTCCTCATCTCTTACGCCTTAGCCCCACCCATCTCTTAAGCCTTAGCCCCACCCATCTCTTAAGCCTTAGCCCCACCCATCTCTTAAGCCTTAGCCCCACCCATCTCTTAAGCCTTAGCCCCACCCATCTCTTTAAGGATTCACATGCAGGACATCAGCAGCCTGGTGGTCCAAAATAGCATAACTGGTGTATTCTGACACCAATAAACCCATCTGTTTAAAGGAAGGGCCTTGGTCAGGGAAGTGGCACCAGAGTTTCTCTGTGGAGATGTTAGAACCTTCCAGAACCTTTGCAGCACTCCACCAATCAGGCCTTTATGGTGTACTGGCCAGACGGATGCCACTCCTCAGTAAAAGGCATACGAAGCCTGCTTGGAATCTCAGACCAATGGTGTATATGCAAAGTTAGGAATGATTTGAGTTAGTTGTGTATCTACAAGGTTACAGTACCTATGAATGAGTTGGTCTTCTAAAAATGAAAAGAGTTGAAGTGTCTGTTAGACTAGTGGTCCGAATAAGAGTTGGCAGTGTGTTGAGGGAAAGGGTCCTGTTTGACCTCTGTGGGTGAGTCCTAAATAACACGCTACTCCCTATATATACACTGTAGTAACACACTATACCTCATAGGGAATAAGGTGCCATTTGGGACACAACCTGAATGTTGGTTTTGAGACAAGGCTGTTTCCAGGTTCTTGTCAACGCTGAGATTCTTCAAAACACACACACACACGCAACCAAGCATTTTACCACGTTTCAGTTATACTGTAGGGTGTGAGAGAGGCTGGTTTTAATCTGTTTCAGTTATACTGTAGGGTGTGAGAGAGGCTGGTTTTAATATGTTTCAGTTATACTGTAGGGTGTGAGAGAGGCTGGTTTTAATATGTTTCAGTAATACTGTAGGGTGTGAGAGAGGCTGGTTTTAATATGTTTCAGTAATACTGTAGGGTGTGAGAGAGGCTGGTTTTAATATGTTTCAGTTATACTGTAGGGTGGTTTTAATATGTTTCAGTTATACTGTAGGGTGTGAGAGAGGCTGGTTTTAATCTGTTTCAGTAATACTGTAGGCTGGTTTTAATATGTTTCAGTTATACTGTAGGGTGTGAGAGAGGCTGGTTTTAATCTGTTTCAGTAATACTTTAGGGTGTGAGAGAGGCTGGTTTTAATCTGTTTCAGTAATACTGTAGGGTGTGAGAGAGGCTGGTTTTAATATGTTTCAGTTATACTGTAGGGTGTGAGAGAGGCTGGTTTTAATATGTTTCAGTTATACTGTAGGGTGTGAGAGAGGCTGGTTTTAATCTGTTTCAGTTATACTACAGGGTGTGAGAGAGGCTGGTTTTAATATGTTTCAGTAAAACTGTAGGGTGTGAGAGAGGCTGGTTTTAATATGTTTCAGTAATACTGTAGGGTGTGAGAGTGGCTGGTTTTAATCTGTTTCAGTTATACTTTAGGGTGTGAGAGAGACTGGTTTTAATATGTTTCAGTTATACTGTAGGCTGGTTTTAATCTGTTTCAGTTATATTGTAGGGTGTGAGAGAGGCTGGTTTTAATCTGTTTCAGTAGTACTGTAGGGTGTGAGAGAGACTGGTTTTAATCTGTTTCAGTAGTACTGTAGGGTGTGAGAGAGACTGGTTTTAATTAAACCTACAGGGTGCACAGATCTCAGGCTGGAATTCCATCAAATCTGGCATTGCAAAGTTTATGCTGTGTCTTTGCTTTCAAACTGCTGCCCCCATCAAATCAATCAATGAAATATATTTCATAACGCCCTTTTTATGTCAGCAGTTGTCATAAAGTGCTTTACAGATACCCAGGCCACATGCCCACACACAGGGCATATTCTGAAAGCTCACGGCATATTCTGAAAACTGAGAGACTTTTCCTGTGAAGTGAGTCTCTGCTGGAGTTTGTTGTCACATTACACCATTTTGTGATGTTGTTTGGTCATGGAGAAAAGAGCTACTGGGAATATGCTACAGTCTAGTGTAGATTCAATGTATGTAGTGTTATGAATGATGAGGCTGAACAATTTGCTCTGCTAAAGAAATCAAACCATCTTTAGCATGTTTATACTTTAATCGAATAGGAGATGTTATTCTGTTGAATAATGAAGGGAATAAATAGCTGTCGGCTCCATTTATCCTCTCCTTTTCTCCTCTCCTCTCCTCTTTTCTTCCCTCCCCCCTCCCCTCCCCTCCC
>NC_034178.2:69963491-70005991 GCF_002021735.2 Oncorhynchus kisutch
TAATAATAATAAAAAACACGTTTTTTTGACAAATTATATTTATATTATTAAATTATTTATTATAATTATATTCACATCACCAAATAATTGATTAAAACACACTGTTTTGCAAAGAAGGTCTACATTAGCCTCAGCAGCACTCTCTAGGGTAGCACCGTGGTGTAGCCGGAGGACAGCTAGCTTCCGTCCTCCTCTGGGCACATTGACTTAAATACAAAACCTAGGAGGCTCATGGTTCTCACCCCCTTCCATTGACTTACACAGTAGTTATAGCAACTTCTGGAGGACGTCCTCCAGCCTATCAGAGCTCTTGCCGCATGAACTGACATGTTGTCCACCCAATCAAAGGCTCAGAGGATTAATCTAGTACTGATAGCATAAGCTACAACTAGCTAGCACTGCAGTGCATAAAATATGGTGAGTAGTTGACTCAAAGAGAAAGAAAGACAATAGTTTTGAACAAATTCAATATCTTTTGAACAAATTCGATATCTTCAATAATGAGAGAGAGAGAGAGAGAGAGAGAGAGAGAGAGAGAGAGAGAGAGAGAGAGAGAGAGAGAGAGAGAGAGAGAGAGAGAGAGAGAGAGAAAGAGGGAGATAGAGAGAGAGAGAGAGAGAGAGAGAGAGAGAGAGAGAGAGAGAGAGAGAGAGGGAGAGAGAGAGAGAGAGATTTCATAATTTTCTTTCGCTTTCACTTACTTAGCAAGCAAATGCAGCTATCTAGTTTAGCCTACTCAAACCCCCGGCTCATACAGAGGGATGCTATCTAGTTTAGCCTACTCAAACCCCCGGCTCATACAGAGGGATGCTATCTAGTTTAGCCTACTCAAACCCCCGGCTCATACAGAGGGATGCTATCTAGTTTAGCCTACTCAAACCCCCGGCTCATACAGAGGGATGCTATCTAGTTTAGCCTACTCAAACCCCCGTCTCATACAGAGGGATGCTATCTAGTTTAGCCTACTCAAAAAACCCCGGCTCATACAGAGGGATGCTATGTTAGCTAGCTGGCTATGACTATCCAAGACTGGAACTCCTCTAAGTCAAGGCTTTTGGTTTTACAGATTTAATGCCACCGGTGTGACTGCTTAACTGCTTTCTGACTGTAAACTGTACTGCATGATTGTAGAGGGTTTACTGTTAGCTACGTTGACTAGCCTACACCTATGGATGTTACATTGACCTGTGTGAATGGAATATGAATGACAGTCATCCAGTATGTTGTAATATAAATAAGGCTTCATGTTCATGAAAGAAATAATAATCCTCCCTCATCTTAAACGGCACCGACCTGACACACACACACACGCACACACACACACACACACACACACACACACACACACACACACACACACACACACACACACACACACACACACACACACACACACACACACAGACACAGACACACACACACACACACACACACACACACACACACACACACACACACACACACACACACACACACACAGACACACGCACACGCACACACACAGACACAGACACAGACACACACACACACACACACACACACACACACACACACACACACACACACACACACACACACACACACAGACACAGACACACACACACACACACACACACACACACACACACACACACACAGACACAGACACAGACACACACACACACACACACACACACACACACACACACACAGACACACACAGACACAGACACAGACACACACACACACACACACACACACACACACACACACACATACACAGACACAGACACAGACACACACACACACACAGACGCAGACACAGACACACACACACAGACACAGACACAGACACAGACACACAGACACAGACACAGACACAGAAACACACACACACACACACACACACACACACACACACACACACACACACACACACACACACACACACACACACACACAGACACACACACAGACACACACACACACAGACACACAGACACACAACACAGACACAGACACACACACACACACACACACACACACACACACACACAGACACACACACACAGACACAGACACACACATTTTAAAGACTTTATTTGAATCCATCAATCAAATGTACGTTTTAAAAGGATCAAAACATTTCAAAGAGTACAGAAAGCGTGGTTACTCAAGAGTACAGAAAGCACCTCCTTATCCAAACAGCAAGGCTGCCCACGACAGCTGAAACAGAGCATTACCTAGTCAACAGCATTGTCCTACTTTTTATCAGGCCCACAATCTGGAAGCAATGTACTACAATCCTGTGTACGTGGCAGAGACTGACCAATATCAGCACCACCAGCTAGCACCTCCATCCCAGGCTGTCCCAGCGTGCCACGAGGGGCTGGTGTTTAAGCAACTTCTCGGCAAAGGCCTTCTCCATGTAGCCGTCCAATGAGGAGCTTGTAACAATATCTGCCGTACACAGACACACACACACACACACACACACACAGACACACACACATACAGACACACACACACACACACACACACACACACACACACACACACACACACACACACACACACACACACACACACACACACACACACACACACACACACACACACACACACACACACACACACACACTCCTGCTCACATTACAATCCCTCCTCTCCTCTCCTCTCTCTCCCTCCCCATTCCTCCCTACCCTGTTCCCTCTCTCCCTACTTCCCTCTCTTCTTCTCCTTCCCTCCCTAACCTCCTCTCCTCTCTTCCCTCCATCCCAGACTCTCCTCATTTTCATCCAGTCTACGTATTTATTATTGCCATCAGCCTCTGCTGTTTAGTACTCATGGACTCCTTTCAGGGCATACCTCAGGGAAATATGTCACATACGGACTTGTCTCAAATGGCACACTACATTATTCCCTATGTAGTGCAATACTATGAGTACTAAAATGTGTTCACTATATAGAGAATAGAGTTCCATTCAAGATGCAACCTAGAACTTTCAGAGTGGCAGTAGACAGTCTGTCTCTCCAGGGTCTGCCTGTCTGTCCTTCTGCCTGGCTGTTTGTCTGTTTGTCTGTCTGTCTGGTATTATAATATCATCTTTTCCGTATCTCAGAACAGCAAGATGTTTTACATTGAGTAACGACAAGCTCTTAACTTGTCCACTAAAAATGAATGGCACAGTGTCTGGCTGGCTGTCTGTCTCTGGCTGGCTGGCTGTCTCTGGCTGGCTGTCTGTCTCTGGCTGGCTGGCTGTCTCTGGCTGGCTGGCTGTCTCTGGCTGGCTGGCTGTCTCTGGCTGGCTGTCTCTATGTCTGTCTATCCTTCCATCTATCTGTATTTGCGTCTCTCTGTGAATCTGTCATTATTAATGTGAGATAGATGAATATCACTAGGAGATATAGACGTTCATGATGACTAGCGAATGACAAACTCTGATCGTGTCTATCTGAAATGGTGACAGTTATTTCTGTGACTTTCAACTGAAATGATTTTGTTTCATCACTCTTAACTTGTCTCCATCTGAAATGACCGTGTGTAGACAGGAGACAGGACCCTTATTGTAGACAGGAGACAGGGCCCTTATTACAGTCTGGAGACAGGACCCTTATTGCAGTCTGGAGACAGGACCCTTATTGCATTCAGGAGACAGGACCCTTATTGTAGACAGGAGACAGGACCCTTATTACAGTCTGGAGACAGTACCCTTATTGCAGTCTGGAGACATGATCCTTATTGTAGACAGGAGACATGACCCTTATTGTAGACAGGAGACAGGACCCTTATTGTAGTCTGGAGACAGGACCCTTATTACAGTCTGGAGACAGAACCCTTATTGTAGTCTGGAGACAGAACCCTTATTGTAGTCTGGAGACAGAACCCTTATTACAGTCTGGAGACAGGACCCTTATTGCAGTCTGAAGACAGGACCCTTATTGAAGTCTGGAGACAGGACCCTTATTACAGTCTGGAGACAGAACCCTTATTGTAGTCTGGAGACAGGACCCTTATTGCAGTCTGAAGACAGGACCCTTATTGAAGTCTGGAGACAGGACCCTTATTGCAGTCTGGAGACAGGACCCGTATTACAGTCTGGAGACAGGACCCGTATTACAGTCTGGAGACAGAACCCTTATTGTAGTCTGGAGACAGTCCCCTAATTGCAGTCTGGAGACAGGACCCTTATTGCAGTCTGAAGACAGGACCCTTATTGAAGTCTGGAGACAGGACCCTTATTGCAGTCTGGAGACAGGACCCGTATTACAGTCTGGAGACAGGACCCGTATTACAGTCTGGAGACAGGACCCTTATTACAGTCTGGAGACAGAACCCTTATTGTAGTCTGGAGACAGTCCCCTAATTGCAGTCTGGAGACAGGACCCTTATTGCAGTCTGAAGACAGGACCCTTATTGAAGTCTGGAGACAGGACCCTTATTGCAGTCTGGAGACAGGACCCGTATTACAGTCTGGAGACAGGACCCTTATTACAGTCTGAAGACAGGACCCTTATTGTAGTCTGGAGACAGAACCCTTATTACAGTCTGGAGACAGATTTGTATTTGATCATGTACAGTTGAAGTCTAAAGTTGACGTACACCTTAGCCAAATACAATTAGATTAAGTTTTTCACAATTCCTGACATTTAATACTAGAACAAATTCCCTGTCTTAGGTCAGTTAGGATTACTACTTTATTTTAAGAATGTTAAATGTCAGAATAATAGTAGAGAGAATTATTTATTACAGCTTTTATTTCTTTCCTCGCATTCACAGTGGGTCAGTTTATAGACACTCAATTAGTACTTGGTAGCATTGCCTTAAATTGTTTAATTTGGGTCAAACGTTTTGGGTAGCCTTCCACAAGCTTCCCACAATAAGTTGGGTGAATTTTGGCCCGACTTAGGCCTCCTTGCCTTCACACGCTTTTTCAATTCTGCCACAATATCTTGACTTTGTTGTCCTTAAGCCATTTTGCCACAACTTTGGAGGTATGCTTGGGGTCATTGTCCATTTGGGTGACCCATTTCTAACCAAGCTTTAACTTCCTGACTGACGTCTTGAGATGTTGCTTCAATATATCCACATAATTGTCTTTCCTCATGATGCCATCTATTTTATGAAGTGCACTGGTCCCTCCTGCAGCAAAGCACCCCCACAACATGACGCTGCCACCCCCATGCTTCACAGTTGGGATGGTGTTCTTCACCATTTTCCTCCAAACATAACGATGGTCATTATGGCCAAACAGTTCTATTTTTGTTTCATCAGACCAGAGGACATTTCTCCAAAAAGTACACTCTTTGTCCCCATGTGCAGTTGCAAACCATAGTCTGGCATTTTTATGGCAGTTTTGGAGAAGTGGCTTCGTCCTTGCTGAGCGGCCTTTCAGGTTATGTCAATATAGGACTTGTGTTACCGTGGATATAAATACTTTTGTACCTGTTTCCTCCAGCATCTTCACAGGGTCCTTGCTGTTGTAATGGGATTGATTTGCACTCTTCGCACCAAAGTACATTCATCTCTAGGAGACAGAATTCCCCCTTCCTGAGGGGTATGACGGCTGCGTGGTCCCATGGTGTTTATACTTGCGTACTATTGTTTGTACAGATGAACGTGGTACCTTCAGGCGTTTGGAAAATGCTCCCAAGGATGAACTAGACTTGTGGAGGTCTACAATTTTTTTCTGAGGTCTTGGCTGATTTCCCCATGATGTCAAGCAAAGAGGCACTGAGTTTGAAGGTAGGCCTTGAAATACATCCACAGGTACACCTCCAATTGACTCAAATTATGTCAATAAGCCTATCAGAAGCTTCTAAAGCCATGACATAATTTTATGGACTTTTCCAAGCTGTTTAAAGGCACAGTCAACTTGGTGTATGTAAACGTCTGACCCACTGGAATTGTGATACAGTGAATTATAAGTTAAATGATCTGTCTGTAAACAATTATTTAAAAAAGTAGATGTCATAACCGACTTGCCAAAAGTATAGTTTGTTAACAATACATTTGTGGAGTGGTTGAAAAACGAGTTTTAATGACTCCAACCTAAGTGTATGTAAACTAGTTGTAATGACTCCAACCTAAGTGTATGTAAACTAGTTTTAATGACTCCAACCTAAGTGTATGTAAACAAGTTTTAATGACTCCAACCTAAGTGTATGTAAACTAGTTGTAATGACTCCAACCTAAGTGTATGTAAACTAGTTGTAATGACTCCAACCTAAGTGTATGTAAACTAGTTTTAATGACTCCAACCTAAGTGTATGTAAACTAGTTGTAATGACTCCAACCTAAGTGTATGTAAACTAGTTGTAATGACTCCAACCTAAGTGTATGTAAACTAGTTGTAATGACTCCAACCTAAGTATATGTAAACTAGTTGTAATGACTCCAACCTAAGTGTATGTAAACTAGTTGTAATGACTCCAACCTAAGTGTATGTAAACTAGTTGTAATGACTCCAACCTAAGTGGATGTAAACTAGTTGTAATGACTCCAACCTAAGTGGATGTAAACTAGTTGTAATGACTCCAACCTAAGTGTATGTAAACTAGTTGTAATGACTCCAACCTAAGTGTATGTAAACTAGTTGTAATGACTCCAACCTAAGTGGATGTAAACTAGTTGTAATGACTCCAACCTAAGTGGATGTAAACTAGTTGTAATGACTCCAACCTAAGTGTATGTAAACTAGTTGTAATGACTCCAACCTAAGTGTATGTAAACTAGTTGTAATGACTCCAACCTAAGTGGATGTAAACTAGTTGTAATGACTCCAACCTAAGTGTATGTAAACTAGTTGTAATGACTCCAACCTAAGTGTATGTAAACTAGTTGTAATGACTCCAACCTAAGTGTATGTAAACTAGTTGTAATGACTCCAACCTAAGTGTATGTAAACTAGTTGTAATGACTCCAACCTAAGTGTATGTAAACTAGTTGTAATGACTCCAACCTAAGTGGATGTAAACTAGTTGTAATGACTCCAACCTAAGTGGATGTAAACTAGTTGTAATGACTCCAACCTAAGTGGATGTAAACTAGTTGTAATGACTCCAACCTAAGTGGATGTAAACTAGTTGTAATGACTCCAACCTAAGTGTATGTAAACTAGTTGTAATGACTCCAACCTAAGTGGATGTAAACTAGTTGTAATGACTCCAACCTAAGTGTATGTAAACTAGTTGTAATGACTCCAACCTAAGTGTATGTAAACTAGTTGTAATGACTCCAACCTAAGTGTATGTAAACTAGTTGTAATGACTCCAACCTAAGTGGATGTAAACTAGTTGTAATGACTCCAACCTAAGTGGATGTAAACTAGTTGTAATGACTCCAACCTAAGTGTATGTAAACTAGTTGTAATGACTCCAACCTAAGTGTATGTAAACTAGTTGTAATGACTCCAACCTAAGTGTATGTAAACTAGTTGTAATGACTCCAACCTAAGTGTATGTAAACTAGTTGTAATGACTCCAACCTAAGTGTATGTAAACTAGTTGTAATGACTCCAACCTAAGTGGATGTAAACTAGTTGTAATGACTCCAACCTAAGTGGATGTAAACTAGTTGTAATGACTCCAACCTAAGTGGATGTAAACTAGTTGTAATGACTCCAACCTAAGTGGATGTAAACTAGTTGTAATGACTCCAACCTAAGTGGATGTAAACTAGTTGTAATGACTCCAACCTAAGTGGATGTAAACTAGTTGTAATGACTCCAACCTAAGTGGATGTAAACTAGTTGTAATGACTCCAACCTAAGTGGATGTAAACTAGTTGTAATGACTCCAACCTAAGTGGATGTAAACTAGTTGTAATGACTCCAACCTAAGTGGATGTAAACTAGTTGTAATGACTCCAACCTAAGTGGATGTAAACTAGTTGTAATGACTCCAACCTAAGTGGATGTAAACTAGTTGTAATGACTCCAACCTAAGTGGATGTAACTAGTTGTAATGACTCCAACCTAAGTGGATGTAAACTAGTTGTAATGACTCCAACCTAAGTGGATGTAAACTAGTTGTAATGACTCCAACCTAAGTGTATGTAAACTAGTTGTAATGACTCCAACCTAAGTGTATGTAAACTAGTTGTAATGACTCCAACCTAAGTGTATGTAAACTAGTTGTAATGACTCCAACCTAAGTGGATGTAAACTAGTTGTAATGACTCCAACCTAAGTGTATGTAAACTAGTTGTAATGACTCCAACCTAAGTGTATGTAAACTAGTTGTAATGACTCCAACCTAAGTGTATGTAAACTAGTTGTAATGACTCCAACCTAAGTGTATGTAAACTAGTTGTAATGACTCCAACCTAAGTGGATGTAAACTAGTTGTAATGACTCCAACCTAAGTGTATGTAAACTAGTTGTAATGACTCCAACCTAAGTGTATGTAAACTAGTTGTAATGACTCCAACCTAAGTGGATGTAAACTAGTTGTAATGACTCCAACCTAAGTGGATGTAAACTAGTTGTAATGACTCCAACCTAAGTGTATGTAAACTAGTTGTAATGACTCCAACCTAAGTGTATGTAAACTAGTTGTAATGACTCCAACCTAAGTGTATGTAAACTAGTTGTAATGACTCCAACCTAAGTGTATGTAAACTAGTTGTAATGACTCCAACCTAAGTGTATGTAAACTAGTTGTAATGACTCCAACCTAAGTGTATGTAAACTAGTTGTAATGACTCCAACCTAAGTGTATGTAAACTAGTTGTAATGACTCCAACCTAAGTGTATGTAAACTAGTTGTAATGACTCCAACCTAAGTGGATGTAAACTAGTTGTAATGACTCCAACCTAAGTGTATGTAAACTAGTTGTAATGACTCCAACCTAAGTGTATGTAAACTAGTTGTAATGACTCCAACCTAAGTGTATGTAAACTAGTTGTAATGACTCCAACCTAAGTGGATGTAAACTAGTTGTAATGACTCCAACCTAAGTGGATGTAAACTAGTTGTAATGACTCCAACCTAAGTGGATGTAAACTAGTTGTAATGACTCCAACCTAAGTGGATGTAAACTAGTTGTAATGACTCCAACCTAAGTGTATGTAAACTAGTTGTAATGACTCCAACCTAAGTGGATGTAAACTAGTTGTAATGACTCCAACCTAAGTGGATGTAAACTAGTTGTAATGACTCCAACCTAAGTGTATGTAAACTAGTTGTAATGACTCCAACCTAAGTGTATGTAAACTAGTTGTAATGACTCCAACCTAAGTGTATGTAAACTAGTTGTAATGACTCCAACCTAAGTGGATGTAAACTAGTTGTAATGACTCCAACCTAAGTGGATGTAAACTAGTTGTAATGACTCCAACCTAAGTGTATGTAAACTAGTTGTAATGACTCCAACCTAAGTGTATGTAAACTAGTTGTAATGACTCCAACCTAAGTGGATGTAAACTTCCCACTTCAACTGTATATGTTTTTGCTGTTTATTCTTTGTTATAGAGCCAAAAATATTGGAGAAGAGGTTTGCCCATATTTCTCCATTTTGGATAGATCATTCTTTGTGTTGTTTTTGGTTTAGTGATTTGCAATTTTCCCAGAAGTGGTTCTATTCTATGAATTATTCATTTACATTGAGCAGATATCAGATGTGCTGTTCCTTATTTTTTTGTAGTGTATTTCTGTATTGTTTTAGTGATTCACAACAGTGAAGGTGGAGACTCAGGTTTTCTGGATCTCTATTTCTTTCTTAGGTTTTTGCATTCTTCATCACACCATTTATCATTGTTTTTAATTTTCTTAGGTTGTCTGCTTGACATTTTTAGATTTGATAGTGAAGCTGAGAGGTCAAATATACTGTTTAGGTTTTCTACTGCCAGGTTTACAACTTCACTATTACAGTGAAACATTTTGTCCAGGAAGTTGTCTAAAAGGGATTGAATTTGTTATTGCCTCATTGTTTTTTGGTAGATTTCTACTCTACTTTCCTTCCAGCTATAGCATTTCTTAGTATTATTCTGTGCCTTTGGTTTTGATGCCTCGTGATTGATTATTTCTCAATTCAAGTAGACTGGGATTTTGCTGTGATCTGATAGGGGTGTCGGTGGGTTGACTGTGAAAGGTCTGAGAGACTCTGGGTTGAGGTCAGTGATAAAGTAGTCTACAGTACCCATTCCAAAGGATGAACTATACAGTTGAAGTCAGAAGTTTACATACACCTTAGCCAAATATATTTAAACTCAGTTTTTCACAATTCCTGACATTTAATCCTAGTAAGGATGGTAGTATTTTCATGGTAGCAGGGTGGTAGTCTATCCATGGTAGCAGGATGGTAGTCTTTTCATGGTAGCAGGATGGTAGTCTTTTCATGGTACCAGGGTGGAAGTCTATCCATGGTAGCAGGGTGGAAGTATTTTCATGGTAGCAGGGTGGTAGTCTATTCATGGTAGCAGGGTGGTAGTATTTTCATGGTAGCAGGGTGGTAGTATTTTCATGGTAGCAGGATGGTAGTCTTTTCATGGTAGCAGGGTGGAAGTCTATCCATGGTAGCAGGGTGGAAGTATTTTCATGGTAGCAGGGTGGTAGTCTATTTATGGTAGCAGGGTGGTAGTATTTTCATGGTAGCAGGGTGGTAGTATTTTCATGGTAGCAGGATGGTAGTCTTTTCATGGTAGCAGGGTGGAAGTCTATCCATGGTAGCAGGGTGGAAGTATTTTCATGGTAGCAGGGTGGTAGTCTATTCATGGTAGCAGGGTGGAAGTCTATCCATGGTAGCAGGGTGGTAGTATTTTCATGGTAGCAGGATGGTAGTATTTTCATGGTAGCAGGGTGTAAGTATTTTCATGGTAGCAGGATGGTAGTCTTTTCATGGTAGCAGGGTGGAAGTCTATCCATGGTAGCAGGGTGGAAGTATTTTCATGGTAGCAGGGTGGTAGTCTATTCATGGTAGCAGGGTGGAAGTCTATCCATGGTAGCAGAGTGGTAGTATTTTCATGGTAGCAGGATGGTAGTATTTTCATGGTAGCAGAGTGGAAGTATTTTCATGGTAGCAGGATGGTAGTCTTTTCATGGTAGCAGGGTGGAAGTCTATCCATGGTAGCAGGGTGGTAGTCTTTTCATGGTAGCAGGGTGGAAGTATTTTCATGGTAGCAGGATGGTAGTATTTTCATGGTAGCAGGGTGGTAGTCTTTTCATGGTAGCAGGGTGGTAGTCTTTTCATGGTAGCAGGGTGGAAGTATTTTCATGGTAGCAGGGTGGAAATATGTTCATGGTAGCAGGGTGGACGTCTTTTCATGGTAGCAGGGTGGAAGTCTTGTCATGGTAGCAGGGGGGAGATAACCACTTGTGCATTGGGGAAAGTAGAATAAACTCTCTCAATTCAATTCAAGGGGCTTTATTGGCATGGGAAACATGTGTTAACATTGCCAAAGCAAGTGAAGTAGATCATAAACAAAAGTGAAATAAACAATAAAAATTAACAGTAGACACATACAGAAATTCAAGAAATTCCATCTCTCTATCTCTCTGTCTCTCTCCCTCTGTCCCTCACCCCCCTGTCTCTCTCTCTCTCCTTCTCGCTCTCTCCCTCACCCCCATGTCTCCTCTCTCTCTCTCTCTCTCTCTCTCTCTCTCTGTCTCTCTCTCTCTCTCTCTCTCTCTCTCTCTCTCTCCCTCTCTCCCTCACCCCCCCATGTCTCTCCTCTCTCTCTCTCTCTCTCTCTATATATATATCTCTCACGCTCTCTCTCTCCCTCTCTCCCTCACCCCCCATGTCTCCTCTCTCTCTCTCTCTCTCTCTCTCTCTCTCTCTCTCTCCCCCTCTCTCCCTCACCCCCCATGTCTCTCCTCTCTCTCTCTCTCTCTCCCTCTCTCTCTCCCTCTCTCTCTCTCCCTCTCTCTATCTCTCTCTCTCTCTCTCTCTCCCTCCCTCTCTCTCTCTCCCTCTCTCTCTCCCTCTCTCTCTCTCTCTCTCTCCCTCTCTCCCTCCCTCTCTCTCTCCCTATCTCTCTCTCTCTCTCTCTCTCTCTTCTCTATCTCCTGGTTTGTCTTTATGCAGCTGTGCTCTTTCCTGGACTATGAAAGTGGATAACTATTGTTATTTGAAGGTATTGATCATTTCCAGTATTGCATGTCCTACAATTTATGTTTGTTGATAGGCACATCCTATCATCACTAGAAGTATGGTCTATATTTTAGGGCTCGTATTTATCTAGGTCATAATATCACCTGAGCGCCTATAATATCGCGACATTATGATTCTCAGCCTCAAACTTTCAAGAAGCAGTGATATGACACTGGTGATATAACAGAGGGAGGGTACATACATACACACACACACACACACACACACACAGGCAGATCTGCATTGCCGGAGGGCACAGATCCAGATGGCTAGTGATTTCCCAACATGCACTGTTACTACATAATGCTTCACTTCCTGAATGCAGCAGGGCTTAAAGGAGGTCAGACAAGATGGTGTGTGTGTGTGTGTGTGTCTGTGTGTCTGTGTGTGTGTCTGTGTGTGTGTGTGTGTGTGTGTGTGAGAGAGAGAGAGAGCGAGAGAGAGCAGTCTCTCTACATCCCCCGAATAGAATCACTCACATTCTGCAGAGGCAGCATATTCCATCATCTTACTGTGTCTTATATCACATAGGCTGTGAGAACATGCATTTGACCCTCTTCTTCTCACGTTCCCACACCTCTTATATCTCACCCATTGGATAGTCAGCGTGTTAACGTATCAGCTGTGCTTCCACAACGTTTTGAAATCTGCAATTTAACATCACGAGTGGAACCTCTGTCATTGTCCTGTCTTGCCACAGCACTTTGAACTGCGGCACATTGAAGCGTATGATTGGTCTAGCTATGTAAAGGATCAAGGTGATTGGATGCATGTTTTAAAGAAAACGCCCCTCTAGATTAGAGTGGAGCTGAATGGAGACAGAGAATGTTCTCCACTGATTTTATAAAATGTTAAAAATAGCATCACGCTTTTCTCTTGTGCAACGTTGTCAACACATCTGGGTTGCTCTTATTCCCGCCCCCATTGCAGAATACAGCCTTTTGACAGCATGTACTAAAGTTGATTTAATCCACAATTGCATTAGCTTGGTCCCCTCATTTTGGTGATTGGTATTTAGGCTGTGACAATGAAACGGCGTCAAGAGGTTTTAGCAAGGAAGTTTGGTAGGGAGACCTGATACCTATGTTTAGTGGGGAAGTTTGGTAGGGAGACCTGATACCTATGTTTAGTGGGGATGTTTGGTAGGGAGACCTGATACCTATGTTTAGTGGGGAAGTTTGGTAGGGAGACCTGATACCTATGTTTAGTGGGGAAGTTTGGTAGGGAGACCTGATACCTATGTTTAGTGGGGATGTTTGGTAGGGAGACCTGATACCTATGTTTTAGTGGGGAAGCTTGGTAGGGAGACCTGATACCTATGTTTAGTGGGGAAGTTTGGTAGGGAGACTTGATACCTATGTTTAGTGGGGATGTTTGGTAGGGAGACCTGATACCTATGTTTAGTGGGGATGTTTGGTAGGGAGACCTGATACCTATGTTTTAGTGGGGAAGTTTGGTAGGGAGACCTGATACCTATGTTTAGTGGGGAAGTTTGGTAGGGAGACCTGATACCTATGTTTAGTGGGGATGTTTGGTAGGGAGACCTGATACCTATGTTTAGTGGGGATGTTTGGTAGGGAGACCTGATACCTATGTTTAGTGGGGAAGTTTGGTAGGGAGACCTGATACCTATGTTTTAGTGGGGAAGTTTGGTAGGGAGACCTGATACCTATGTTTAGTGGGGAAGTTTGGTAGGGAGACCTGATACCTATGTTTAGTGGGGATGTTTGGTAGGGAGACCTGATACCTATGTTTAGTGGGGATGTTTGGTAGGGAGACCTGATACCTATGTTTTAGTGGGGAAGTTTGGTAGGGAGACCTGATACCTATGTTTAGTGGGGAAGTTTGGTAGGGAGACCTGATTTGTAACTATTAAAACAATTGTGTCGAACAGAATGGGAACCCAAATATCATGGTGATGCAGAATGATCCAAATCCAGACACAGGAGGCAGATGGTTGGAGTTTTACAGTGTTTATTAATCCAAAAGGAGTAGGCAAGAGAATGGTCATGGACAGGCAAAAGGTTAAAACCAGAACAGAGTCCAGGAGGTACAGAGTGGCAGACAGATTCGTGGTCAAGGCAGGCAGAACGGTCAGGCAGGCAGGTACAGAGTCCAGAAACAGGCATGGGTCAAAACCGAAAGGACTAGAAAAAAGAGAATAGAAGCAGGAGTAGGGATACAGGGATAAATACACTGGTATAGAGAGACAGGAAACACAGGGATAAATACACTGGCACAGAGAGACAGGAAACACAGGGATAAATACACTGGGGAAAACAAGCGACACCTAGAAGGGGTGGAGACAAGCACAAGGACAGGTTAAACAGATCAGGGCGTGACACCAAAAGTGGATGTTTGATTCTTGAGCGGGGATAATTCATTTAAAAATAGTTTGGTTAGTGTGAAGGGGCAGATTTATGTCCCTCGTCTTCAGGAAATTGTATTATCTATTTACTGGATTTAGTCTGATGAGTGGAACAATTCTAATTCTTAACAATGGGCTAAACTATAGGGTAATTAGTGTACTTGTCAGAAACAACATTACTGTTATTCCCTACAGTTATTTTATTATCAAAGCTTAATACAGTCCCTGGTCAAAGCTAATACAGTCCCTGGTCAAGGCTAATACAGTCCCTGGTCAAAGCTAATACAGTCCCTGGTCAAGGCTAATACAGTCCCTGGTCAAGGCTAATACAGTCCCTGGTCAAGGCTAATACAGTCCCTGGTCAAAGCTAATACAGTCCCTGGTCAAAGTTAATACAGTCCCTGGTCAAAGCTAATACAGTCCCTGGTCAAAGCTTAATACAGTCCCTGGTCAAAGCTTAATACAGTCCCTGGTCAAAGCTTAATACAGTCCCTGGTCAAAGCTTAATACAGTCCCTGGTCAAAGCTTAATACAGTCCCTGGTCAAAGCTTAATACAGTCCCTGGTCAAAGCTTAATACAGTCCCTGGTCAAAGCTTAATACAGTCCCTGGTCAAAGCTAATACAGTCCCTGGTCAAAGCTTAATACAGTCCCTGGTCAAAGCTTAATACAGTCCCTGGTCAAGGCTAATACAGTCCCTGGTCAAAGCTAATACAGTCCCTGGTCAAAGCTTAATACAGTCCCTGGTCAAAGCTAATACAGTCCCTGGTCAAAGCTAATACAGTCCCTGGTCAAGGCTAATACAGTCCCTGGTCAAGGCTAATACAGTCCCTGGTCAAAGCTAATACAGTCCCTGGTCAAAGCTTAATACAGTCCCTGGTCAAAGCTAATACAGTCCCTGGTCAAAGCTTAATACAGTCCCTGGTCAAGGCTAATACAGTCCCTGGTCAAGGCTAATACAGTCCCTGGTCAAGGCTAATACAGTCCCTGGTCAAGGCTAATACAGTCCCTGGTCAAAGCTAATACAGTCCCTGGTCAAGGCTAATACAGTCCCTGGTCAAAGCTTAATACAGTCCCTGGTCAAGGCTAATACAGTCCCTGGTCAAAGCTAATACAGTCCCTGGTCAAGGCTAATACAGTCCCTGGTCAAAGCTAATACAGTCCCTGGTCAAAGCTAATACAGTCCCTGGTCAAAGCTTAATACAGTCCCTGGTCAAGGCTAATACAGTCCCTGGTCAAAGCTAATACAGTCCCTGGTCAAAGCTAATACAGTCCCTGGTCAAAGCTAATACAGTCCCTGGTCAAAGCTAATACAGTCCCTGGTCAAAGCTAATACAGTCCCTGGTCAAGGCTAATACAGTCCCTGGTCAAGGCTAATACAGTGCCTGGTCAAGGCTAATACAGTCCCTGGTCAAGGCTAATACAGTCCCTGGTCAAAGCTAATACAGTCCCTGGTCAAAGCTAATACAGTCCCTGGTCAAAGCTAATACAGTCCCTGGTCAAAGCTAATACAGTCCCTGGTCAAGGCTAATACAGTGCCTGGTCAAAGCTAATACAGTCCCTGGTCAAAGCTTAATACAGTCCCTGGTCAAGGCTAATTACAGTCCCTGGTCAAAGCTAATACAGTCCCTGGTCAAAGCTAATACAGTCCCTGGTTTTTATTTTCTCAGGGAATCTTCCCGACCAGCTACATTCACTTGAAGAAGGCCATCGTAACCAACAGAGGGTAAGTATCACTCCCTTTCTTATACCTAATGACTTTCTCTGAGGAGACGAAGCAGGAAAGAGAGAAGGGTGTTAAGGAGAGGGAGGAGAGAGGGAGGAGAGGAGAGAGGGAGGAGGGAGAGAGGAGAGAGGGATGGAGAGGAGAGAGAGAGGAGAGAGGGATGGAGAGAGAGAGAGAAAGAGAGAGAGGAGGAGTGAGAGAGGAGAGAGAGGGAGGAGAGAGAGAGGGAGAAAATGTCTCCTCCTCTCTCTCTCTCTCTCTCTCTCTCTCTCTCTCTCTCTCTCTCTCTCTCTCTCTCTCTCTCCTCTCTCTCTTCTCTCTCTCTCTCTCTCTCTCCTCTCTCTCTCTCTCTCTCTCTCTCTCTCTCTCTCTCTCTCTCTCTCTCTCTCTCTCTCTCTCTCTCTCTCTCTCTCTCTCTCTCTCTCTCTCTCTCTCTCTCTCTCTCTCTCTCTCTCTCTCTCTCTCTCTCTCTCTCTCTCTCTCTCTCTCTCTCTCTCTCTCTCTCTCTCTCTCTCTCTCTCCTCTCTCTCTCTCTCTCTCTCTCTCTCTCTCTCTCTCCTCTCTCTCTCTCTCTCTCTCTCTCTCTCTCTCTCTCTCTCTCTCTCTCTCTCTCTCTCTCTCTCTCTCTCTCTCTCTCTCTCTCTCTCCATCGCTCTATCCCTCCCTATCTGATTGATTCCTCTTGCTGTCCCTGTGTTCTACTCTGTCTGACTGCAGAAGTTCTGATTTATAACTAGTTCTAGATTTACAGTGTCCAGTTACCTGGCAGACTATGGGAAAGGTCTTGTACTGAGAATCACCTCAGTGAAATCATCAGTCATGACTGACAAGATCATCTCAATCACTTCTTAGGGGAACACTTATTTTACTATGTCCAGTGCCCGGCTTGGTACGGGGAAACTACAGTCAAATCAAATCAAATTTATTTATATAGCCCTTCGTACATCAGCTGATATCTCAAAGTGCTGTACAGAAACCCAGCCTAAAACCCCAAACAGCAAGCAATGCAGGTGTAGAAGCACGGTGGCTAGGAAAAACTCCCTAGAAAGGCCAATACCTAGGAAGAAACCTAGAGAGGAACCAGGCTATGTGGGGTGGCCAGTCCTCTTCTGGCTGTGCCGGGTGGAGATTATAACAGAACATGGCCAAGATGTTCAAATGTTCATAAATGACCAGCATGGTCGAATAATAATAAGGCAGAACAGTTGAAACTAGAGCAGCAGCACAGTCAGGTGGAAGTTGAAACTGGAGCAGCAGCATGGCCAGGTGGACTGGGGACAGCAAGGAGTCATCATGTCAGGTAGTCCTGGGGCATGGTCCTAGGGCTCAGGTCCTCCGAGAGAGAGAAAGAAAGAGAGAAGGAGAGAATTAGAGAATGCACACTTAGATTCACACAGGACACCGAATAGGACAGGAGAAGTACTCCAGATATAACAAACTGACCCCAGCCCCCCGACACATAAACTACTGCAGCATAAATACTGGAGGCTGAGACAGGAGGGGTCAGGAGACACTGTGGCCCCATCCGAGGACACCCCCGGACAGGGCCAAACAGGAAGGATATAACCCCACCCACTTTGCCAAAGCACAGCCCCCACACCACTAGAGGGATATCTTCAACCACCAACTTACCATCCTGAGACAAGGCTGAGTATAGCCCACAAAGATCTCCGCCACGGCACAACCCAAGGGGGGGGGGCGCCAACCCAGACAGGATGACCACAACAGTGAATCAACCCACTCAGGTGACGCACCCCCTCCAGGGACGGCATGAGAGAGCCCCAGCAAGCCAGTGACTCAGCCCCTGTAATAGGGTTAGAGGCAGAGAATCCCAGTGGAAAGAGGGGAACCGGCCAGGCAGAGACAGCAAGGGCGGTTCGTTGCTCCAGAGCCTTTCCGTTCACCTTCCCACTCCTGGGCCAGACTACACTCAATCATATGACCCACTGAAGAGATGAGTCTTCAGTAAAGACTTAAAGGTTGAGACCGAGTTTGCGTCTCTGACATGGGTAGGCAGACCGTGCCATAAAAATGGAGCTCTATAGGAGAAAGCCCTGCCTCCAGCTGTTTGCTTAGAAATTCTAGGGACAATTAGGAGGCCTGCGTCTTGTGACCGTAGCGTACGTGTAGGTATGTACGGCAGGACCAAATCAGAGAGATAGGTAGGAGCAAGCCCATGTAATGCTTTGTAGGTTAGCAGTAAAACCTTGAAATCAGCCCTTGCTTTGACAGGAAGCCAGTGTAGAGAGGCTAGCACTGGAGTAATATGATCAAATTTTTTGGTTCTAGTCAGGATTCTAGCAGCCGTATTTAGCACTAACTGAAGTTTATTTAGTGCTTTATCCGGGTAGCCGGAAAATAGAGCATTGCAGTAGTCTAACCTAGAAGTGACAAAAGCATGGATTAATTTTTCTGCATCATTTGCAGTCATATACTTGTTCCAGTTATCCAGCACGGTACAGGGAAACTACAGTCATATACTTGTTCCAGTTATCCAGCACGGTACAGGGAAACTACAGTCATATACTTGTTCCAGTTATCCAGCACGGTACAGGGAAACTACAGTCATATACTTGTTCCAGTTATCCAGCACGGTACAGGGAAACTACAGTCATAAACTTGTTCCAGTTATCCAGCACGGTACAGGGAAACTACAGTCATATACTTGTTCCAGTTATCCAGCACGGTACAGGGAAACTACAGTCATATACTTGTTCCAGTTATCCAGCACGGTACAGGGAAACTACAGTCATATACTTGTTCCAGTTATCCAGCACGGTACAGGGAAACTACAGTCATATACTTGTTCCAGTTATCCAGCACGGTACAGGGAAACTACAGTCATATACTTGTTCCAGTTATCCAGCACGGTACAGGGAAACTACAGTCATATACTTGTTCCAGTTATCCAGCACGGTACAGGGAAACTACAGTCATATACTTGTTCCAGTTATCCAGCACGGTACAGGGAAACTACAGTCATATACTTGTTCCAGTTATCCAGCACGGTACAGGGAAACTACAGTCATATACTTGTTCCAGTTATCCAGCACGGTACAGGGAAACTACAGTCATATACTTGTTCCAGTTATCCAGCACGGTACAGGGAAACTACAGTCATATACTTGTTCCAGTTATCCAGCACGGTACAGGGAAACTACAGTCATATACTTGTTCCAGTTATCCAGCACGGTACAGGGAAACTACAGTCATATACTTGTTCCAGTTATCCAGCACGGTACAGGGAAACTACAGTCATATACTTGTTCCAGTTATCCAGCACGGTACAGGGAAACTACAGTCATATACTTGTTCCAGTTATCCAGCACGGTACAGGGAAACTACAGTCATATACTTGTTCCAGTTATCCAGCACGGTACAGGGAAACTACAGTCATATACTTGTTCCAGTTATCCAGCACGGTACAGGGAAACTACAGTCATATACTTGTTCCAGTTATCCAGCACGGTACAGGGAAACTACAGTCATATACTTGTTCCAGTTATCCAGCACGGTACAGGGAAACTACAGTCATATACTTGTTCCAGTTATCCAGCACGGTACAGGGAAACTACAGTCATATACTTGTTCCAGTTATCCAGCACGGTACAGGGAAACTACAGTCATATACTTGTTCCAGTTATCCAGCACGGTACAGGGAAACTACAGTCATATACTTGTTCCAGTTATCCAGCACGGTACAGGGAAACTACAGTCATATACTTGTTCCAGTTATCCAGCACGGTACAGGGAAACTACAGTCATATACTTGTTCCAGTTATCCAGCACGGTACAGGGAAACTACAGTCATATACTTGTTCCAGTTATCCAGCACGGTACAGGGAAACTACAGTCATATACTTGTTCCAGTTATCCAGCACGGTACAGGGAAGCTATGTTTTTTTTTTAAATTCTTTATATTTTTGATTGAACCTTTAATTAACTAGGCAAGTCATTTAAGAAGATTCTTATTCACAATGACGCCAAACTCGGACGACGCTGGGCCAATTGCGCGCCACCCTATGGGACTTCCAATCACAGTCGGCTGTGATACAGCCTGGAATCGAACCAGCACTGAGATGTAGTTCCTTAGACCGCTGGGCCACTTGGGAGCCCATTTCACAGCATATTACAGGGAAGTCCTTTACTGTACTGGGAAACATCCCAGAATGTGCTGGGATCAGCCAGCAGGATAGACAGGATAGACAGGATGGGCAGGATAGGCAGGATAGACATGATAGGCAGGATAGACAGGATGGGCAGGATAGACAGGATAGACTGGATGGGCAGGATAGACAGGATAGACTGGATGGGCAGGATAGACAGGATAGACTGGATGGGCAGGATAGGCAGGATAGACTGGATGGGCAGGAGATACAGGATAGACAGGATAGGCAGGATAGACATGATGGGCCGGATAGACAGGGTAGACAGGATAGACAGGATAGGCAGGATAGACAGGATAGGCATGATGGGCAGGATAGACAGGGTAGACAGGATAGACAGGATAGGCAGAATAGACAGGATAGACAGGATAGGCAGGATAGACAGGATAGACATGATGGGCAGGATAGACAGGGTAGACAGGGTAGACAGGGTAGGCAGAATAGACAGGATCGACAGGATAGACAGGATAGACAGGATAGACATGATGGGCAGGATAGACAGGGTAGACAGGATGGACAGGATAGACAGGATATAGACAGGATAGCTATTAAATTTGACACATCAAATAACACCGTTTTATCATATAATGTTGTGTGTGCTGGATTTAAACGTGCAAGCCAAGCGCCACCACTATCAGTAGCACTGTCAAAGTTGTACAAAAACAAGTCTGCAAACAAGCAAACACCGGGCACAAACGATGTGTTTACAATACCGCATTGGTAATAAAGCATTATTTGTTAGACTGCAACTTCTGAGGTAGCTAGTTTTAGCTTGGTACCTAGTTACCACCAATACAACCAGTATGAAAACAATGACCCGTAGCAACTGCAGTCATTTTCATTATTCTTAGCAATGATTTCGGGAATCCTTGTGAGTAAACATTAGATAGGTAGACACTTGTTTGTTCGCCTGTTGAAATTGAACTTCAGTTCATTAATAACTCTGTTGCCCAAAGCTAACATTAAAAGCAGCCATCTAGCTTCATCTGGTTAGTAAGTCTCGACCTGACCGGGTTATGTGTTGTGAGGCTAGCCACAATTAGGATTAGGCACAATAGTGGAATTTGCGGTTTGCAAAATAAAAGTACCTCTTTGAAAGTGATACAGATGGTTGCAATTGGTGGAGTCATATTGTTGGAATGTGAAGTAATTAAATGGGGTATCAGTCTACTCGGTGACACCCACAGAACACAACTGTGAAGAGTTTCCGTAAATATTAGCGTTGTAGCTCTTATCGCGGGACTGTGACTGTGTGAAATCACCTCCCCAGTCAGCCTATTGTGTGTATTGACATTCATATTGAACTGTACAGCTTTACCTAAGGATTGGGGATCAATGAAATGGGGTATCAGTCTACTCAATACCCAAGATATTTTTTCCCAATGTCCTCCAAAACACCCACGCGATATTGTTTTTCCTCAGGAATAGTGTTCAATACACACAGGTTGACAATAAATGTGGCTGAATTTACAGTTTTTACAGAGTCCTGCAATAAGAGGTACGAGACTAATGTTCTCTGGGTGTCACTGAGTAGACTGATACTCCATGTCATTGATCCACAATCCATAGTTAAGGCTGTACAGTGAAATTAGCCCCCAATGCAATTCTAAAGTATAGTACATCCAGATTCTAGTCAAATTAACCCATTTTTGTCTTCCGTTGATTTTATTTAACAACATTCCAACTTCGTTTAGCATGATCTATTCAATTATGGTATGATTCTACTATTTGTATTCATTTGCATCACTGTCAATGACAAACTTTTATTTTGAAGGCTAACCGCAAAGTCCACTATTGTGGCTAATCCTTATTGTGGCTAGCTTCATGTAGATGGGTCCGACCACCATTAATCAAATAAGAATAAAATTAAAATGATAAATTATGGTTATTTTAGATGATGACACCTAGCTATATAGAACCTGATGGTCACTCTGACAGAGCTCCAGAGTTCCTCTGTAGAGATGGGAGAAACTTCCAGAAGGACAACCATCTCTGCAGCACTCCACCAATCAGGCCTTTATGGTAGAGTGGCCAGACGGAAGCCACTCCTCAGTAAAAGGCACATGACAGCCCACTTGGAGTTTGCCAAAAGGCACCTAAAGGACTCAGAACATGAGAAACAAGATTCTCTGGTCTGATGAAACCAAGATTAAACTCTTTGGCATGAATGCTAAACGTCATGTTTGGAGGAAACCTGGCACCATCCCTACGGTGAAGCATGGTGGTGGCAGCATCGTGCTGTGGGGATGTTTTTCAGCGGCAGGGACTGGGAGAAAACCTGCGCCAGAGCCCTCAGGACATCAGACTGGGGCGAAGGTTCACCTTCCAACAGGACAACATCCCAGCACACAGCTAAGACAATGCTGGAGTGGCTTCGAGACAAGTCTCTGAATGTCCTTGAGTTGTCCAGCCAGAGCCCAGACTTGAACCCGATCAAACATCTCTGGAGAGACCTGAAAATAGCTGTGCAGCTACGCTCCCCATCCAACTTGACAGAGCTAGAGAGGATCTGCAGAGAAGAATGGGAGAAACTCCCCAAATACAGGTTTGCCAAGCTGGTAGCGTCATACCCAAGACGACCCAAGGCTGTAATCGCTGCCAAAGGTGCTTCAACACATTACTGAGTCTGAATACTTAAGTAAATGTGATATTTCAGTTGTCTTTTTTTGTTATACATTTGCAAACATATCTAAACCTTTCTTTTGCTTTGTCATTATGGGTATTCTGTGTAGATTTATTAGATTTATTTCCAATATATAACTCATATTTATAACTCATATTTATAACTCATATTTATAACTCATATTTATAACTCATATTATAACTCATATTATAACTCATATTTATAACTCATATTTATAACTCATATTTATAACTCATATTTATAACTCATATTTATAACTCATATATATAACTCATATTTATAACTCATATTTATTTTAAATGTTATTTAGTATATAATGTCCTTGTCTATAAAGGTTCTGTACTTTGTCATGTATTTGTATGTATTTGTCATGTATTTGTATGTATTTGTATGTATTTGTCATGTATTTGTATGTATTTGTATGTATTTGTATGTATTTGTATGTATTTGTATGTATTTGTCATGTATTTGTATGTATTTGTCATGTATTTGTATGTATTTGTATGTATTTGTATGTATTTGTATGTATTTGCATGTATTTGTATGTATTTGCATGTATTTGTATGTATTTGTATGTATTTGTCATGTATTATGTGGACCCCAGGAAGAGTAGCTGCCTCATGCGCAGTAGCTAACAGGGATCCTAATAAGCTAAACTTAACCTGAGAAATAAAGAAATACAACTTTAAAGCTAAACCAACAGTAAACCCAAACAGTCTCTATCCTATCTGACAGTAGTCCCTGGTGTTGATATTCCCAGGTGTGTCCTCAGGAGCAGGGTCCCAATGGGAGCGACACACAGACAGGATATATATCTTTTTTTATTGTAACTTTATTTCTCTCTGTCTTTGGTTGTGTCCTAAATGATTCTCTATCCCCTATTAAGTACACTTATTTTGACCAGGAACCATAGGGCACCGTTAATAAGTATAGCACTATATAGGGAATATGGTGCCATTTAGGACACATCCTTTCTTTGGGTTTGAGTGATGGAGGTGCGGATTTCTCATAAATATTGATGGAAAAGAAACATTTTTTTTCCCGAACCGGCATCTGCCTATACTGCAGTCAGAGAGCCAGAGACTTCAGAACATCAGAGCATGTTTCAGACAGAGCCAAATACTACAGTCTACTGTACATCTCAGACAGAGCCAAATACTACAGTCTACTGTACATCTCAGACAGAGCCAAATACTACAGTCTACTGTACATCTCAGACAGAGCCAAATACTACAGTCTTTTTACAGTCTACTACAGTCCCTCTCTTCTTCTTCTCCTCCACTGTCTCTCTTCCTCTTCTCCTCCACTGTCCCTCTTCTTCTCCTCCACTGTCTCTCTTCCTCTTCTCCTCCACTGTCTCTCTTCCTCTTCTCCTCCACTGTCCCTCTTCCTCTTCTCCTCCACTGTCTCTCTTCCTCTTCTCCTCCACTGTCTCTCTTCCTCTTCTCCTCCACTGTCTCTCTTCCTCTTCTCCTCCACTGTCTCTCTTCCTCTTCTCCTCCACTGTCTCTCTTCCTCTTCTCCTCCACTGTCTCTCTTCCTCTTCTCCTCCACTGTCTCTCTTCCTCTTCTCCTCCACTGTCTCTCTTCTTCTTCTTCTCCTCCACTGTCTCTCTTCCTCTTCTCCTCCACTGTCTCTCTTCCTCTTCCTCTTTCCCTGCTCCACCACTGTCTCCATACAGTCTACTTTTAGTCAGTTCAGTTTACCATTAGACAGGGCTGTAATGTACTTGATGTATAGATAATTCAAATATAATCTATTTACACAGTGATCTATAGGGCCAGTATGTGAATGTACGTTGGACCGATCCATATCTTTGGGCTAGATTAGATTTAACATTGGAGCAGTGCTCTGGTGATTGATGTGAGACAACTTTTGGATGAAACACCACCAATATACAATACAATACAATACAATGCAATGCAACGCAACGCAACGCAATATAGTACAATATAATAGAATACAATAGAATAGAGGGAGAAATGTTTTGCTCCTCATTTTTTTTAACCATATTGCTACTCAATAGTGAGAAAAGTTAGCTATAAAGTGACACACACACACACACACTTAGTGGAGACAAAGAAAGGACATTAGAGGACCAGTGGGGAGAAAATGGAAAGAATAGGATGCATTCCAAATGACACTCTATTCCCTTTATAGAGCACTAACAGAGCCCTGGTGAAAGGTAGTGACCTATAGAGGGACTAGGGTGCCATTTGGGATGCACAAGATACAGCTATACAGTTGAAGTCTGAAGTTTACATACACTTACTACAGTTTTGGCAAGTCGGTTAGGACATCTACTTTGTGCATGACACAAGTCATTTTTCCAACTATTGTTTACAGACAGATTATTTCACTTATAATTCACTGTATCACAATTCAAGTGGGTCAGAAGTTTATATACACTATGTTGAATCTCAGGTTATGAATCTCTCTCTTCTCTGTATACATCAATGAGGTCGCTCTTGCTGCTGGTGAGTCCCTGATCCACCTCTACGCAGACGATACCATTCTGTATACTTCCGGCCCTTCTCTGGACACTGTGTTAACAACCCTCCAGGCAAGCTTCAATGCCATACAACTCTCCTTCCGTGGCCTCCAATTGCTCTTGAATGCAAGTAAAACTAAATGCATGCTCTTCAACCGATCGCTGCCTGCACCTACCCGCCTGTCCAACATCACTACTCTGGACGGCTCTGACTTAGAATACGTGGACAACTACAAATACTTAGGTGTCTGGTTAGATTGTAAACTCTCCTTCCAGACCCATATCAAACATCTCCAATCCAAAGTTAAATCTAGAATTGGCTTCCTATTTCGCAACAAAGCATCCTTCACTCATGCTGCCAAACATACCCTTGTAAAACTGACCATCCTACCAATCCTCGACTTTGGCGATGTCATTTACAAAATAGCCTCCAATACCCTACTCAACAAATTGGATGCAGTCTATCACAGTGCAATCCGTTTTATCACCAAAGCCCCATATACTACCCACCATTGCGACCTGTACACTCTCGTTGGCTGGCCCTCGCTTCATACTCGTCGCCAAACCCACTGGCTCCATGTCATCTACAAGACCCTGCTAGGTAAAGTCCCCCCTTATCTCAGCTCGCTGGTCACCATAGCATCTCCCACCTGTAGCACACGCTCCAGCAGGTATATCTCTCTAGTCACCCCCAAAACCAATTCTTTCTTTGGCCGCCTCTCCTTCCAGTTCTCTGCTGCCAATGACTGGAACGAACTACAAAAATCTCTGAAACTGGAAACACTTATCTCCCTCACTAGCTTTAAGCACCAACTGTCAGAGCAGCTCACAGATTACTGCACCTGTACATAGCCCACCTATAATTTAGCCCAAACAACTACCTCTTTCCCAACTGTATTTAATTTAAATTTATTTATTTATTTTGCTCCTTTGCACCCCATTATTTTTTTTATTTCTACTTTGCACATTCTTCCATTGCAAAACTACCATTCCAGTATTTTACTTGCTATATTGTATTTACTTTGCCATCTTGGCCTTTTTTGCCTTTACCTCCCTTCTCACCTCATTTGCTCACATTGTATATAGACTTGTTTATACTGCATTATTGACTGTATGTTTGTTTTTACTCCATGTGTAACTCTGTGTCGTTTTATCTGTCGAACTGCTTTGCTTTATCTTGGCCAGGTCGCAATTGTAAATGAGAACTTGTTCTCAACTTGCCTACCTGGTTAAATAAAGGTAAAATAAATAAAATAAATAAATAAAAATCTGCCTTTAAACAGCTTGGAAAATTCCCCCAAAAGATGTCCTGGCTTTACATGCTTCTGATAGGCTAATGGACATCATTTGAGTGAATTGGAGTTGTGCCTGTGGATGTATTTCAAGGCCTACCTTCAAACTCAGTGCCTCTGTGCTTGACATCATGGAAGAAAAGAAATCAGCAAAGACGACAAGAAATTATAGACGTCCACAAGTCTGGTTCATCCTTGGGAGCAATTTCCAAACGACTGTCTCCTAGAGATGAACGTACTTTGGTGCGATGAGTGCAAATCAATCCCAGAACAACAGCAAAGGACCTTGTGAAGATGCTGGAGGAAACATGTACAAATGTATCTATATCCACAGTAAAATGAGTCCTATATCGACATAACCTGAAAGGCTGCACAGCAAGGAAGAAGCCACTGCTCCAAAACCACCATAAAAAAAGCAGTTTGGAACTGCACATGGGGACAAAGTTCGTACTTTTCGGAGAGGGGTGGCAGCATCATTTTGTGGGGGTGCTTTGCTGCAGGAGGGACTGGTGCACTTCACAAAATAGATGGGATCATGAATAGGGAAATTATGTGGATATACTGAAGCAACATCTCAAGACATCAGTGAGGATTTTAAAGCTTGGTCGCAAATGGGTTTTTAAAATGGACAATGACCCCAAGCATACTTCCAAACTTGTGGCAAATTGGCTTAAGGACAACAAAGTCAAGGTTCTGGGTTGGCCACAACAAAGCCCTGACCTCAATCCCATAAAAAATTGGTGGGTAGAACTGAAAAACTGTGTGCGAGCAAGGAGACCTACAAACCTGACTCAGTTACACCAGCTCTGTCAGGAGGAATGGGCCAAAATTCACCCAACTTATTGTGGGAAGCTTGTGGAAGGCTACCCAAAACATTTGACCCAAGTTAAACAATTTAAAGACAATGCTAAAGACAAGTACTAATTGAGTGTATGCAAACGTTTGACCCACTGGGAATGTAATGAAATAACTAAAAGCTGAAATAAATCACTCTCTACTATTATTCTGACATTTCATTTTCTTAGATTAAAGTGGTGATCCTAATTGACCTAAAACAGGGAATTATTACTAGGATTAAATGTCAGAATTGTGAATAACTGAGTTTAAATATATTTGGCTAAGGTGTATGTAAACACAGGTGCGTGTAAAGACAGAGCGGAAGAGACAGCGGGGAGATGGAGAGCTGGCACTATAGAGCCACGTTAGACCTGTACCAGATGTGTCTGTTAGAGATGTGTCTGTTAGAGATGTGTCTGTTAGAGATGTGGATCTCTGCTTGGGTCTTTATGCCTTTGTATGTGTTTGTATGTGCGTGCGTGTGTCCTTGCTTGGGTTTGTGTGTGTGTTTATGTGTTTTTATGTGTGTGTCTGTGTCCATACTTTCATATGTATTTGTGTTTGTGAGTGTGTGTTTGTGAGTGTGCGTGCGTGCGTGTATCTGTACTTGTGTGTGTGTGTGTTATGGATATAGAGGGACATCAGATCGTAACATGGAACAAGTTGAACTAACGTCGGTGGAACCAGGAAGTGACGTCGCTGGAATCAGGAAGTAACTTCGGTGGAATCAGGAAGTAACGTCGGTGGAAGCAGGAAGTAACGTTGGTGGGACCAGGAACTAACGTCGGTGGAATCAGGAACTAACGTCGGTGGAATCAGGAACTAACGTCGGTGGAACCAGGAACTAACGTCGGTGGAACCAGGAAGTAACGTCGCTGGAATCAGGAACTAACGTCGGTGGAACCAGGAAGTAACGTCGGTGGAACCAGGAACTAACGTCGGTGGAATCAGGAACTAACGTCGGTGGAACCAGGAAGTAACGTCGCTGGAATCAGGAACTAACGTCGGTGGAACCAGGAAGTAACATCGGTGGAATTAGGAACTAACGTCGGTGGAACCAGGAAGTAACGTCGGTGGAATTAGGAACTAACGTCGGTGGAACCAGGAAGTAACGTCGGTGGAATTAGGAACTAACGTCGGTGGAACCAGGAAGTAACGTCGGTGGAACCAGGGGGGGGGTTAGGCTCAGGGGTATTAGGACTGTAAGACCTGTGTAATTGCAGTTTGGTTTTAAAGTTTGCAAAACAGATTTTAAAACCATCTGGCTTCTGAATGATTTAGGAGGGACAGTTATATAGTAATATATTTACAGCATGTCAAATATCTGGCTTTACACACACACACACACACACACACACACACACACACACACACACACACACAAACAAACTATGTTCACAAAGCCCGGGCATACATTTGTATTCTGATCCCTTCCCTTAACTGGAACGTTCAGGGCCTATCTTACCCAGGCTGATTGCTTCTGCCAAATTAAAGGCCTTGCCCTGTCCGAAACCTCAAGTCAGAAATAACTTCCTCCGTTAGGAGCAGCTAATGGATTTACTATTTGTCTGTCACTGTAACGGAGACGCTGGGAGTCGAGAAGCAGGTGCTGGGGGTGAGTTTAATAATACAAGACAAGAGTCTGGACATGAAACCCATAACTAATACTGCCTGGGGAATGGAACTAAGGGAGTGACTGGAGCCGACCTCCACAACTTTGAACGTCCAGTAGGTATCTGACGGCATAGGAGGGACCTCCCTTCATGTCCAGTGTAGGTGGAGGTGTGTCATGGGGGACAGCCTCAGCCAGGGGACCAGGAACCAACAGCCTGAGAAGGGAGACATGAAAGGAAGGTCAGATATGGTCGTCACTGGGGAGCTGTAATCTATACGTTACCTCGTTGACCCTCCGGAGAACCTTGAACAGCCCCACAAACCATGGGCTCAGCTTCTTGCAGGGCAGGTGGAGTGGGGGGTTCCTGGTGGAGAGCCAGACGCGATCACCAGGTTGGAACACAGGAGCCTCCCAGCGGTGGCGATCCTCCTGCTCCTTCTGATGGTGGACAGCAAGTTTGAGTCTCACGTGGGCTTCGCTCCACACTTCTTCTGCATGCCTGAACCACTCATCCATGACAGGAGCTTCGATCTGGCCCGGGGTCCATGGAGCCAGGGCAGGCTGATAACTCAGAACACACTGGAGTCAGCCCAGTGGAAGAGTGGCGTAATGAATTCTGCCCAGGGAAGGAATCGGGCCCACTCCCCCTGCCGGTCCTGGTAGTGGCTCCTCAGGAACCTCCCCAGATCCTGGCCCATCCTCCCCGCCTGTCCATTATATACCCAGAAGTGAGGCTGACTGTGACCCCGAGCTTCTCCATGAAGGCTCTCCATACCAGTGATGTGAATTGGGGGCAACGGTCAGAGACGATGGCCTTTGAAAGGCCATAATTTCGGAAGATCTCAGCGACCTGGAGAGCAGTAGGGAGACCAGAGAAAGGGATCAAAAACGAATGGATTTTGATCAACTATCCACAACCACCAAAATGATGGTGAAACCGTCAGAGGAGGGGAGATCAGTGACAAAATCAATGGATAGATGAGACCAGGGACGTTGAGGCAAAGGGGATGGAGTTTCCCTGCTGGAGCGTGCCGGGGGGGATTTAGTTTGGGCACACACAGAACAGGAGTTGACGTAGCGAATAATGTCCTGCACCTAGGTGGGCCACTAATATTTATCGGAGAGAGATTGAATAGTACGGGTGATCCCTGGAGGTCCAGCAACGACAGCTGTGTGCGCCCAGGTCAGCAACCTATCCCTTATCCCCGTGGGAACGTAGATGCACTCGGGGGCAGAGAGTGGGTGCAGGTTCCTTCTCCACATCTACGTCCCAGAGCACAGGGGCTATGACTCGAGAGAGGACGGGAAAGCAGGTCCTCCCACATTCGTGTGACCTGTCGTGATTATCATCCTCGACGATGAGATGGTGGGGTTATGTCGTTGGAGCCATGGGAGGTCCAAAGATTATCTTGTGAGCTGGTTCACTAATGATGAATCACTCCACGGTGAGGGTGAGTGGTGAGGTGATGTGTGTGATGGTTCCCAGATCCTAGTGGCCAATTATCAGGGCTTGAAGCGGGAACATAGAGGAGAGTGGGTATGAGGAGATGTTCAGAGAATAATAAATAAAGTTCCCTGTGCCACCGGAATCCACCACCGCTGTAGAAACAGCCAGCTAGTGTAATCAACACTAAAAAGAGTTTAGCAGAAAATGATGACGATGGGATACTCACACCCGCCCAATGAGGTGGAAGATCACGTGACCATCCCTCTGCTCTCGTGGATCCCGAGTTGGGATGTACCGGACACTGTTGAAGCTGGTGCCCCCCTTGACCACAATAGGGACAGAGCCCCAGTTGTTTCCGTCTGCGAAGCTCAGCAGGTAGGGGGAGGCATGTGACCCCTACCTCAATGGGTTCAGGCTCTGATGCACAGTGGTCCCTGATGGAGAGGGAGAAGCGATGAGTGTACCGACGCTCCCGAAGTAGGTTATCTAGACAGATGACCATCACGATGAGTGGGTCCAAGGAGAGGTTGTTGTCTCGACGTGCCAGTTCCGTCTGGCCCTCCTCTCGCAGTCCTCTTCTGAATCTCATTCCATCCGCTGGATGCTGCTACTGTCCGGAAGGTCATCCTGCCGTAATAGGCGCTCTCCCTCCTCTCTGGCCTCCAGTGGATGATCAACAATACCTCTGAACACATCCATGACCCCGCATACGAAGCCAGTCGGCAGAGAAATGACTGTGGCAACCTTGGACCTCTCAATGGTGGAAGCTCCCAACTGGTGTGCAAAAATCTGGTGTAAAAGAGAGCACTGGAGTAGGAAGCCACGGCATATAGATGGGGTTTCATCCTAGTTGTCCGGGAGAGACAAATGGGCATTTCTGACCTGGGGTGGCTGCTGAATAGACTGGTGTTCTTGTTCGCTGGGTCGACTGGTGGTAGAGTATCCTCTGCTTGTTGAAGGCAACGCCTCTCGGACCTCCTCCATAGTCATCACCAGTTGTGCCAGCTGGTCGTGGTGCTGACAAAGTAGGTATCCCTGTTCGTCGACCGTCTGGGAGATGTCCTGACTCCCTGTTGCGAGGCAGTATTCTGTATTGGAGACGCTGGGAGTTGAGCGGGGGGGTTATAACACAAGAAATATAGAACGATTCAAACCTAGAGTCTCACCTGGACATGAAACACATAACTAATACTGCCTTGGTAATGGAACTACGGGAGTGACAGATATAGGGTTTGGCTGCTCTGCCAGAGACAGTAGAGAAAGAAGGAGAAAGGAATCCCATTGGGCAATGAATAGATTAAGGTATAATTCCCCAACCAGCAATCACATTCACATTGTCATGCTGCGTAACACGTTTGTTAGGCTAATCGTCACGCAATCTCTTCTCAATGTCAGGGTGTGAGTCGAGAAATGTGCTTCCTCTAAAGTACGTTATGTCACGATTCCAAAGCTATACAATATTACAGATATAGCTAATTAATTATCTCACATCTCAGGAAAATATTTATAATATTGTACTTGTTGTTGACGAAATACATGCTAATGTTGGATGAGCTAATGAGTGTTGTATTGACTCTAGTGTTGTATTGACTCTCATTCACTCCTTGAAGGAGAGCTCTCCATTTCCCATCATTTTCCAGATATGACTGTACTGTGCAGCACATGGCTCAGCTGGCTCAGCTTCAAATTGTTAGTGATCAATTTAGTGATACCCGAGCCCTACCCGTACCCTAGTTATTAATAAAAAAAAGGCCCTATCTGGCCCTAACCCGATGTATAATGTCAGGGCCTGTCAGGCTCAGGTCGGGCAGCAGAGCTCTACTTTGCGGTTAATCATAATGCTTATTGAAATATATTTTTCACCTCTGTGTACAGGCAGTATGAGACCGTGGTACCAGTAGAAGACCCCATAGTGACGGAGGTGACCTCCACTCTGCAGGAATGGGCCTTGCTATGGAAGCAGCTTTACGTGGTGAGTACAGTCCGACTCACAACTTGTCCCACTATTTCATAACAGAGTAATAATAATCATTATATTATTGTATTTATTAACGTGAGGTGTGTTGCTGCGCTAAAGTTGAAGAGATCTAGGATTAACAAGACACATTTGTATCATACTCTAAAATGCTGGATGTACGGTTCTATGATATGATTCCTGGATGGCATACCAGTAGAGGTACATCAAAGAAAATGTATCTACTCAAAGATCTACCATGTTTTATCTACTCCTATAAAATGGTAGACAATAAGGTACTCAGCAAAAAGGTCTGATTTCAATATTACTGAAAAAAGGACCCAGATGGTCAGTATAAAGCAAGTCTCTTGGGGGTTTTCTCTATTGGCTTGACACGTCTAGCCACTGGGATTTTTTCCCATTTTTCAATGCAAAACTGCCCCAGCTCATTCAAGTTGGATGGGTTTTGCTGGTATACAGCAATCTTTAAGTCATACCACCGATTCTCAATTGGATTGAGGTCTGGGCTTTGGCGAGGCCATTCCAAGACATTTAAATGTTTCCCCTTAAATCACTTGAGTGTTGCTTTAGCAGTATGCTTAGGGTTATTGTCCTGCTGGAAGGTGAACCTCCGTCTCAGTCTCAGATCTCTTGAAGACAGAAACAGGTTTCCCTCAGGAATTTCAGTGTATTTAGCGCCATTCCTCATTTCTACAATTCTGACCAGTTTCCCAGTCCCTGCCACCACCATGCTTCTCTGTGGGGATGGTATTCTCGGGGTGAGAAGAGATGTTGGGTTTGCGCCAGACATAGCGTCTTCCTTGATGGCCAAAAAGCTCAATTTTAGTCTCATCTAATCAGAGTACCTTCTTCCATATGTTTGGGGAGTCTCCCACATGCCTGTTAAACGTTTCTGATATTTTTTTATAACCCAATTCTGATCTGTACTTCTCCACAACTTTGTCCCTGACGTTTTTGGAGAACTCTTTGTTAATGGTGCCGCTTGCTTGGTGGTTGCTTGGTGGTGCCCCTTTCTTAGTGGTGTTGCAGACTCTGGGGCCTTTCAGAACAGGTGTATATATACTGTGATCATGTGACACTTAGATTGCACACAGGTGGACTTTATTTAACTAATTATGTGACTTCTGAAGGTAATTGGTTGCAGCAGATCTTATTTAGGGGCTTCAAAGCAAAGGGGGTGAATACATATGCAAGGTGGGTGAATACATATGCACACACCACTTTTCTTTCCTCAACTAGCAGCAAAACACCAGTCTCAACGTCAACAGTGAAGAGGCGATTCCGGGATGCTGGCCTTCTAGGCAGAGTTACAAAGAAAAATACATATCTTAGACTGGCCAATAAAAATAAAATATTAAGATGGACAAAAGAACACTGGACAGAGGAACTCTGCCTAGAAGGCCAGCATCCCGTAGTCGCCTCTTCACTGTTGACGTTGAAGACCGGGGTTTTGCGGGTACTATTTAATGAAGCTGCCAGTTGAGGATTTGTGAGGCATCTGTTTCTCAAACTAGACACTATAATGCACTTGTCCTATTGCTCAATTGTGCACCGGGGCTTCCCACTCTTCTTTCTATTCTGCAATTCCTCGCATGGAATAGCCTTCATTTCTCAGAACAAGAATATATTGACGAGTTTCTGAAGAAAGGTCTTTGTTCCTGGTCATTTTCTGCCTGTAATCGAACCCACAAATGCTGCTGCAGATACTCAACTAGTCTAAAGAATGCCACTTTTATTGCTTTTTAATCAGGCCAACAGTTTTCAGCTGTGCTAACATAATTGAAAAAAGGTTTTCTAATGATCAATTAGCCTTATAAAATGATAACTTGGATTAGCTAACACAACGTGCCATTGGAACACAGGAGTGATGGTGGCTAATAATTGGCCTCTGTACGCCTATACAGATATTTCAGCTACAATAGTCATTTACAACATTAACAATGTCTACACTGTATTTCTGATCAATTGTATGTTATTGTAATGGGAAAAAATTGTTTTTCCTTCAAAAACAAGGACATTTCTATGTGACCCCAAACTTTTGAACGGTCATTTATATAGGTAACTTTTTTTAATTTCTTTTTTTTACTTTTTTTCATATGAAGAGAAATAATGAAGAGAAATTATATTTAATATGTATCGATGCTCATCGGCCTTTGGACATAAACATTACACAACAATGAGTGTTTTGGAAGGTATCAGTGGTTAATTGCAAGCATTGTAAAGCAATCACTTGCCTGCTATTCAGTGTAGTGGGTGTGTGGTTTTCAGTTTAAGATTCTCTTTTCCAAGCTTAAAATGATAAACATTCAACATTGGCTATTCTGTCAATCCAAATCAAATCAAATTGTATTAGTCACATGCGCCGAATACAACAGGTGTTACAGTGAAATGTTAACTTACGAGTGTAACGGCGTTCTTCGTTTGTTGAAAGAGAGGACCGAAATGCAGCGTGGTGGTTACTCATGTCTTTAATGAAAAAAGTGACGATACATGAAATAACTTAATAAATACAAAAACAACAAACGGAACGTGAAACCTAATACAGCCTCTGGTGAAACTACACAGAGACAGGAACAATCACCCACGAAATACAAAGTGAAACTCAGGCTACCTAAATTCGGTTCCCAATCAGAGACAACGAGAAACACCTGACTCTGATCGAGAACCGCCTCAGGCAGCCAAGCCTACACTCGACACACCCCTAATCAACCACAATCCCAATGCCTACAAAAACCCCCAATACGACAACACAATAACCCATGTCACACCCTGGCCTGAACAAATAATTAAAGAAAACACAAAATACTAAGACCAAGGCGTGACAACGAGCACCTAACAAACAATTCAGTTAAAAAAAAAAGCTGATAAGAATAAGAGATAAAAGTAACAAGTAATTAAATAGCAGCAGTAAAATAACAATAACGAGACTATATACGGGAACGATACGTAGTTAATTTGTGGTGGCACCAGTTAGTTGAGTTGTATGTACATAGAGTTATTAAAGTGACTATGCAAAGATGACAACAGAGAGTAGCAGTGGTGTAAAGAGGGGGTGAGAGGGGGGGCACTGCAAATAGTCTGGGTAGCCATTTGTCTAGATGTTCAGGAGTCTTATGGCTTAGGGTAGAGGCTGTTTAGAAGCCTCTTTGACCTAGACTTGGCGCTCCGGTACCGCTTGCCGTGCGTTAGCAGAGAGAACAGTCTATGACTAGGGTAGCTAGAGTCTTTGACAATTTTTAGGGCATCTGACACTGCCTGGTATAGAGGTACTGGATGGCAGGAAGCTTGGCCCCAGTGATGTACAGGGCCGTTCGCACGTAGTGCCTTGCGGTCGGAGGCCGAGCATTAGACATACCAAGCAGTGATGCAACAAGTCAGAATGCTCTCGATGGTGCAGCTGTAGAACCTTTTGAGGATCTGAGGACCCATGCCAAATCTTTTCAGTCTCCTGAGGGGGAATATATTTTGCCATGCCCTCTTCACAACCTTCTTGGTGTGCTTGGACGATGTTAGTTTGTTGGTGATGTGGACACCAAGGAACTTGAAGCTCTCAACCTGCTCCACTGCAGCCCTGTCGATGAGCATGTTGGCGTTCTCGGTCCTATTTTGTGTTGGTATTACAGACTTGGACAAGGAGAGGTTGAAAATGTCAGTGAAGACACTTGCCAGTTGGTCAGCGCATGCTCGCAGTACATGTCCTGGTAATCCATCTGGCCCTGCGGCCTTGTGAATGTTGAACTGTTTAAGGGTCTTACTCACATTGGCTGCGGCGAGCGTGATCACACAGTCTTAAGGAGCAGCTGGTGCTCTCATGCATGTTTCAGTGTTATTTGCCTCGAAGCGAGCATAGAAGTAGTTTAGCTCGTCTGGTAGGCTTGTGTCACTTTGCAGCTCTCAGCTGTGCTTCCCTTTGTAGTCTGTAATGGTTTGCAAGCCCTGCCACATCCGATGAGCGTCAGAGCCGGCATTATATGATTCGATCTTAGTCCTGTATTGACGTTTTGCCTGTTTGATGGTTCATTGGAGGGCATAGTGGGATTTCTTATAAGCTTCCAGGTTAGAGTCCAACTCTTTGAATGCAGCTCATCCCCTTAGCTCAGTGCAGATGTTGCCTGTAATCCATGGCTTCTTGTTGGGGTATGTACGTACGGTCACTGTGGGGACGACTTCATCAATGCACTTATTGATGAAGCCAATGACTGATATGGTGTACTCCTCAATGCCATCGGAGGAATCCCAGAACATGTTCCAGTCTGTGCTAGCAAACAGTCCTGTAGTTTAGCATCTGCTTCATCTGGTCACTTTTTTATAGACCGAGTCACTGGTGCTTCCTGCTTTCATTTTTGCTGGAATCAGGAGGATAAAATGATGGTCAGATTTGCCAAATGGAGGGCGAGGGAGAGCTTTGTACGCATCTCTGTGTGTGGAGTATAGGTGGTCCAGAGTTATTTTTCCTCTGGTTGCACATTTAACATGCCAATAGAAATGTGATGTTTCCCTGCATTATAGTCCCTGGCTACTAGGAGCGCCGCCTCTGGCTGAGCGTTTTCTTGTTTTCTTATGATGGAATACAGCTCATTCAATGCTGTCTTAGTACCAGCCGCTGTGGTGGTATGTAAAACCGATACAAAGAATACAGATGAAAACTCTCTCAGTAGGTAGTGTGGTCTACAGCTTATCATGAGATACTCTACCTCAGGCGAGCAGTAGTGCGAGACATCATTAGATATTGTGCACCAGCTGTTGTTTACAAAAATACATATACCGCCGACCCTTGTCTTACCAGATGCCGCTGTTCTATCCTGCCGCTACATCGTATAACCAGCCAGCTGTATGTTGATGTTGTCGTCGTTCAGCCACGACACCGTGAAGCATAAGTTGTTACAGTTTTTAATGTCCCGTTGGTAGTTTAATATTCTGCGTAACTCTGGGATTTTATTGTCCAAAGATTGTAAGTTTTTCTAGCAGAATGGAGGGAAGTGGTGGTTTATTCGATCGCCTACGAATTCTCTTTAGGATAGCCATCTCTCCAGTGATGTTTTACCTAACCCATACAGGATGGTGTATATTAGCCATCTCTTCAGTGATGTTTTACCTAACCCAGTCTGGAACATTTGGTCTGGAACATCCGGTCTGGAACATCCGGTCTGGAACATTTGGTCTGGAACATTTGGTCTGGAACATTTGGTCTGGAACATCTGGTGTGGAACATCTGGTCTAGAACATCCGGTCTGGAACATTTGGTCTGGAACATTTGGTCTAGAACATCTGGTGTGGAACATCTGGTCTGGAACATTTGGTCTGGAACATTTGGTCTGGAACATCCGGTGTGGAACATCTGGTCTGGAACATTTGGTTTGGAACATTCGGTCTCAAACATCCGGTCTAGAACCTTCTATCTAGAACATCCGGTCTGGAACATTCGGTCTGGAACATGCGGTCTAGAACATTTGGTCTAGAACATTTGGTCTAGAACATCCGGTCTCGAACATTTGGTCTCGAACATCCGGTCTCAAATATTTAGTCTCGAACATTTGGAATGTTATGAGGTTTTTATGTCTTTGATCTGACGTCAGAATAAATGCGTAGGACGTGAAGACACATAAACAGATATGACCTGGCTAGGAAAGGTCCCTGTTATTACCTACTGCTGTGTACACAACTCCATGCCAACCCTGTTCCTGGTTATTGTTTCTGTTTTAAATTAGTTATGTGTGTCACTCAGACTCTGAATCACAGCAGAGAGGGATATACAGTGTGTGATGAAGATTGTTAGCAGCCTCTTATGGAGACTGACATTGTGTCTAATGCAGTGGAACCAAACATAATCTAATTCTGAAACCAATTCATTCAGCTTGACGAATTCACACTTAGTTACACAAGAGGACAGACAGAAACAGACAGCACTGAAGATGAAGGAAGGGCCACAGCACACACACACACACACACGCACGCACGCACACACACACACACACACACACACACACACACACACACACACACACACACACACACACACACACACACACACACACACACACGCATGCATGCACACACAAACATACACACACCCACATGCACACACACAAACACACACACACACACACAAACACACACACACACACACACACACACACAAACACACGCACACACACACACACACAAACACATGCATACACGCACAAACACACAGACACTAGATAGCAGCAGAGATTTAGCCTACGCTCTGTGACCCAAAGTGTCTGTAAATATCACAGAGTAGGCCTTTATTAAAGACGGTCCCCCTATGACCCTGTTGACAGGAAAAGCACCCGGGCGTATCAGAGGCTTCACGATCACAACACAACACTCTCTATCTAGCCTGCTTACTCTCTCATTTACCGTCAGAGCATCCTCTGATCTCTAGAACTGTGCTAGATTGAATATCAATTATTATTGACTAATTTATGATTGGCTTCTTTATGATTGGCTAATTTATGATTGGCTTCTTTATGATTGGCTAATTTACGATTGGCTTCTTTGCGATTGGCTAATGAGAGTGACGGATATTTTTGGTTAACCTTTGGCCCCTGTGTTGATGATGCCAGTCACACGTGGATTAAAATGAAAATAATCCGAAAATTACTATATGTACGGTGTCCATATTAGTACTTCAGAACTTCAGAAGTCAGAGTCACCAACTCCTTTTGACTCTGAGGCAATCCTAATTTGGACTCCGTACATTTCATTATTTTATTTTCTGACTTCAACAAATGAACAGTGATTATAATCATAGCATTGTCAGTCTCCGGAGAGGGTATTTTGTTTGTTGTGTGGTACTGCAGTCTGTCTGGCTGGCTGTCATATGGAAGAGAGGGAAGCCTTCACAACTCACTGTCAGAGGGATACTTATATGGATTTAAACATCCATATTCACTGGAGTGAGTGCATGGCATTTTGTTAACTTGAATAGAATTTCATAGAATAGTTTTTTACTTTCTTTAATTTCTACATTTTCTAATCAGGAAAAACAACTTTGTTTCAATTATCAACAGCAGCATGATTATTTTCTACTCGTTACATCTGTCACATGACTGTTGTTTTGTATAATCATGAGTGAGAAAGTTACAGATACCTCCAATACATGCTAACCTCTCACCATTACAATAACAGGGGAGGTTAGCATTTTATATCATTGTAGTTCTGTTTATACTGTATGTTCCATTGTAGTTCTAGAGAGGTGTTCCATTGTAGTTCTATAGAGGTGGTCCATTGTAGCTCTATTTATACTGTATGTTCCATTGTAGTTCTATAGAGGTGTTCCATTGTAGTTCTGTTTATACTGTATGTTCCATTGTAGTTCTATAGAGGTGTTCCATTGTAGTTCTGTTTATACTGTATGTTCCATTGTAGTTCTATAGAGGTGTTCCATTGTAGCTCTGTTTATATTGTATGTTCCATTGTAGTTCTGTTTATACTGTATGTTCCATTGTAGTTCTATAGAGGTGTTCCATTGTAGCTCTGTTTATATTGTATGTTCCATTGTAATGCTGTTTATACTGTATGTTCCATTGTAATGCTGTTTATACTGTATGTTCCATTGTAGTTCTGTTTATACTGTATGTTCCATTGTAGTTCTATAGAGGTGTTCCATTGTAGTTCTGTTTATACTGTATGTTCCATTGTAGTTGTGTTTATACTGTATGTTCCATTGTAGTTCTATAGAGGTGTTCCATTGTAGTTCTGTTTATACTGTATTTTCCATTGTAGTTCTATAGGAGGTGTTCCATTGTAATTATGTTTATACTGTATGTTCCATTGTAGTTCTATAGAGGTGTTCCATTGTAGTTGTGTTTATACTGTATGTTCCATTGTAGTTCTATAGAGGTGTTCCATTGTAGTTGTGTTTATACTGTATGTTCCATTGTAGTTCTATAGAGGTGTTCCATTGTAGCTCTGTTTATACTGTATGTTCCATTGTAGTTCTATAGAGGTGTTCCATTGTAGTTATGTTTATACTGTATGTTCCATTGTAGTTCTAGAGAGGTGTTCCATTGTAGTTCTATAGGAGGTGTTCCATTGTAGGTCTGTTTATACTGTATGTTCCATTGTAGTTCTATAGAGGTGTTCCATTGTAGTTGTGTTTATACTGTATGTTCCATTGTAGTTCTATAGAGGTGTTCCATTGTAATGCTGTTTATACTGTATGTTCCATTGTAGTTCTATAGGAGGTGTTCCATTGTAGTTCTGCTGAGTTGTTGCATTGTAGTTTTGTGTAGGGCTTCCATTGTAGTTCTGGTTTCAGGAATCTTGGTCATGGTTTCCCCCTTAACCCCTTTTTCTCCCAAATGTTGATCTCGCGTCCTCCGAAAAACATAACCCGCCAAATGGTTTGGTATTTTACACAGGGTCATGGTGCAGTCTCATATTTTATACAGGGTTGCTGCCCAGTCAAATGCATTACAAACATTCTTTCGCCTCACTGACTTCATTCATCAGGATAGCCAAAGCCCATGACAACATTATAGATCATCGCTGCTATTCATGGGTTGCACCTCCATGTTGTTGACATGGTTATCAGCGTTCTACAGACGCCGCAGCCACATTGAAGTCTAACTGATGGTTAATGCCAATTCTTTCTGAACGTGGGCTAATGACTGTTTAGTCTAAATTACACTATAATGGCTTGGAAGTACGATGACATTGCTAAAAGTACTCAACTATTTAGCAGGAAACAACTTTGCAATCATTACATTGCTCCTAAATTTCAATTAGACAGTTGGCAATGTTGTCATTATCTATCAAAAATTGCTAAATCAAATCAAATCAAATCAAATCAAAATGTATTTGTCACATACACATGGTTAGCAGATGTTAATGCGAGTGTAGCGAAATGCTTGTGCTTCTAGTTCCGACAATGCAGTAATAACCAACAAGTAATCTAACTAACAATTCCAAAAAATCTACTGTCTTATACACAGTGTAAGGGGATAAAGAATATGTACATAAGGATATATGAATGAGTGATGGTACAGAGCAGCATAGGAAAGATACAGTAGATGGTATCGAGTACAGTATATACATATGAGATGAGTATGTAAACAAAGTGGCATAGTTAAAGTGGCTAGTGATACATGTATTACATAAGGATGCAGTCGATGATATAGAGTACAGTATATACGTATGCATATGAGATGAATAATGTAGGGTAAGTAACATTATATAAGGTAGCATTGTTTAAAGTGGCTAGTGATATATTTACATCATTTCCCATCAATTCCCATTATTAAAGTGGCTGGAGTTGAGTCAGTGTCATTGACAGTGTGTTAATGTTAGCTAGTTAAGTCTCCCCTCAATCTTTTACCTTTATTTAACTAGACAAGTCAGTTAAGAACAAATTCTTATTTTCAATGACAGCCTAGGAACAGTGGGTTAACTGCCTTGTTCAGGGGCAGAATGACAGATTTGTACCTCATCAGCTTGGGGATTTGAACTTGCAACCTTTAAGTTAGTAGTCCAATGCTCTAACCACTAGACTACCTTAGCCAATCCTAGCTAGCTAGCTAACTTTATAAAGTCAATCTGGCAACATCAGCTAAATGTTTTCCGATCTAAGAATTGTTCAAGCCATAGTAATGCACTTTAAACCAAATCTTCGTCAGCACCCATTGAGAATGCATTGAGTATATTACTCGGTTGGGCATCAGTCCTAAAAAGAATGTTCAAAACAATATTGTGATGAAACGTGCAAACCCTGAATATCTTCAAGCCACTTACATATCAATTAATAGACGCAGGTTAGCTTTTTACCTCAGACAACCCACATATGACTTAATAGACTGAATAATGAGCGCTGAGCTTATGTCCAAACTCTGACGTCACCTCAG
>NC_034178.2:70010991-70021549 GCF_002021735.2 Oncorhynchus kisutch
CTCTCTCTCTCTCAATTCAATTCAATTCAATTCAATTCAATTTGCTTTATTGCCATAGCTTACTTTGGATATTTACAATATGAAAATAATAAGAATCAAAATTGTCAACGGGACAACAGTAACAACAATAACAACAGCAACAACAATAACAACAGTAACAACAGCAACAACAGTAACAACAGTAACAACAGCAACAACAGTAACAACAGCAACAACAGTAACAACAGTAACAACAGTAACAACAATAACAACAATAACAACAGTACCAACAATAACACAATAACAACAGTAACAACAGTAACAACAATAACAACAATAACAACAATAACAACAGTAACAACAGTAACAACAATAACAACAATAACAACAGTAACAACAGTAACAACAATAACAACAGTAACAACAATAACAACAATAACAACAGTAACAACAGTAACAACAGTAACAACAGTAACAACAATAACAACAGTAACAACAGTAACAACAATAACAACAATAACAACAGTAACAACAGTAACAACAATAACAACAGTAACAACAATAACAACAGTAACAACAATAACAACAGTAACAACAGTAACAACAATAACAACAATAACAACAGTAACAACAATAACAACAATAACAACAGTAACAACAATAACAACAGTAGCAACAACAGTAACAACAGTAACAACAATAACAACAGTAACAACAATAACAACAGCAACAACAGTAACAAGAGTAACAACAATAACAACAATAACAACAGTAACAACAGTAACAACAATAACCAAGGACTAAAATAAAAATATACATTGATGAATAACAATAAGTATACAGTAAGAGGACATGTGCAGGTTGATTGGTCTGTCAGACTCTGTCCCTCATCTTATGGCAGGCAGCAATGTAGTGAGCTGCCAACCCACAGCTCTCTGCATCCTCCCCCGACAGGATGGGTAGCCTATTCTCATCAGAGAGGTCTTTAGAGAAAGAGAGACAGAGAGACAGAGAAAGAGAGAACACATGACAGAGACAGAGACACAAGATATATAAAAAAAACAAAAAAAAACAACTAGTGTCATTTCCCCAAATTTGAAACCTTTATTCAAGGTCTCTCTCTCTCTCTGTCTCTCTCTCTCTCTCTCTCTCTCTCTCTCTCTCTCTCTCTCTGCTCTCTCTTCCTCTCTCTCTCTCTCTCTCTCTCTCTCTGTCTCTCTCTCTCTCTCTCTCTCTCTCCCTCTCTCTCTCTCTCTTCCTCTCTCTCTCTCTCTGCTCTCTCTTCCTCTCTGTCTCTCTCTCTCTCTCTCTCTCTCTCTCTCTCTCTCTCTCTCTCTCTCTCTCTCTCTCTCTCTCTCTCTCTCTCTCTCTCTCTCTCTCTCTCTCGCCTCCTCAGTCCTTGTTCAGCTTAGGGCCTGTTACTGTCTCAGAGTAAAAGTGCTGATCTAGTGAATACAGGCCCTGTTTTATACAGCTATGGGACATCTAATTATTAATTAACTATTGTTAAATGGATCTATCTTATCTTGGCTAGATATGATAATTTCTGTTATCTTTGGCTGGTGGATCAGCTTCAGTTGTGATAGTATACTTGGTTGTTGTGTTCATTGTTGTTAATGAGTGAATGTGTGAAACTGTGCAGAAGGGGCCTGTCTGGAATCATTGTCCCTCCCCGGAATCCATGTGTATCATGTGTTCCATGTGTATCATGTGTATCATGTGTTCCATGTCTATCATGTGTTCCATGTATATCATGTGTTCCATATATACCATGTATATCATGTGTTCAATGTGTATCATGTGTATCATGTGTTCCATGTGTTCCATGTGTATCATGTGTTCCATGTGTTTCATGTGCATCATGTGTTCCATGTATATCATGTGTTCCATATATTCCATGTGTATCATGTCTTCCAATTGTGTCATGTATTCCATATATTCCATGTGTATCATGTGTACCATGTGTATCATGTGTTCCATGTGGATCATGTGTTCCATGTGTATCATGTGTACCATGTGTATCATGTGTTCCATGTGTATCATGTGTTCCATGTGTATCATGTGTTCCATGTGTATAATGTGTTCCATGTGTATAATGTGTTCCATGTGGATCATGTGTTCCATGTGTTCCCTGTGTACCATGTGTTCCATATGTATCATGTGTTCCATGTGTATCATGTGTACCATGTGTTCCATGTGTATCATGTGTTCCATGTGTATCATGTATTCCATATATATCATGTGTTCCATGTGTTCCATGTGTATAATGTGTTCCATGTATATCATGTGTTCCATGTGTTCCCTGTGTACCATGTGTTCCATATGTATCATGTGTTCCATGTGTATCATGTGTTCCATGTGTATAATGTGATAATGTGTTCCATGTGTATCATGTGTTCCATGTGTATCATGTGTTCCATGTGTATCATGTGTTCCATGTGTATCATGTGTTCCATGTGTATCATGTGTTCCATGTGCATCATGTGTACCATGTGTATCATGTGGATCATGTGTTCCATGTGTTCCATGTGCATCATGTGTATCATGTGTTCCATGTGTATCATGTGTATCATGTGTTCCATGTGGATCATGTGTTCCATCTATTTTTTATGTGTTACATGTGTTGGGGAATAATCAGAATTAGTTGATAACATAGGTAAGATGTTTTATATTCATCATATGTTTGTAAGTTACTTCTCATCAGAATGTGTTTGTATAATACTGTGGCAGGGTTTGCAGTCATCTGTTCTATGTCAAGACTAAGTTTCATGGGCCGGAGAGAGGGGAGAGGTCAAGCGTTTATCTCTTGGCTCCACAATGTCTGTGTGCCAGTCAATGTGTCTCTGTGATCTTGTCAAGATAGGATGGATTTGATATATGGCCGTTGATATGGAGGATTTGTTTATGGTTCTGAGTTTGAGAAAATAACATAGTTTAGGAGACAAAGCTTAACGATAAATTATGCCTATGCTGTCTGGCTATGTGTGTCTTTGCTATTAAAGGATCTCAGTTGCAATGTGTAAGGGACTCTCAGAGAATTCATTGATAGACACTGAATCGATTTGAGAGTCACAGGGTTGTGATAGAGCTCATATAATTAAAGATGGACTTGTGATAACTAACTCTGACTTGTGTTGTGGTTTGCTCTCATGATTTGGTAAATAGAGGAAATTTCCACGACACGTGTTCCATGTGTTCCATGTATATCATGTGTTCCAAGTGTTCCATGTGTTCCATGTGTTTTTGATGTGTTCCATGTATATAATGTGTTCCAAGTGTTCCATGTGTTCCATGTATATAATGTGTTCCGTGTGTTTTTGATGTGTTCCATGTATATCATGTGTTCCATGTGTTCCATGTATATCATGTGTTCCAAGTGTTCCATGTGTTCCATGTGTTCCATGTATATCATGTGTTCCAAGTGTTCCATGTGTTCCATGTGTTTTTGATGTGTTCCATGTATATAATGTGTTCCAAGTGTTCCATGTGTTCGATGTATATAATGTGTTCCGTGTGTTTTTGATGTGTTCCATGTATATCATGTGTTTCATGTATATAATGTGTTCCAAGTGTTCCATGTGTTCCATGTATATAATGTGTTCCAAGTGTTCCATGTGTTCCATGTATATAATGTGTTCCAAGTGTTCCATGTATATCATGTGTTCCATGTGTTCCATGTATATAATGTGTTCCAAGTGTTCCATGTGTTCCATGTATATAATGTGTTCCATGTATATAATGTGTTCCAAGTGTTCCATGTATATCATGTGTTCCGTGTGTTCCATGTATATAATGTGTTCCAAGTGTTCCATGTGTTCCATGTATATAATGTGTTCCAAGTGTTCCATGTGTTCCATGTATATAATGTGTTCCATGTGTTCCATGTGTTTTTGATGTGTTCCATGTGTTCCATGTGTTCCATGTATATAATGTGTTCCAAGTGTTCCATGTGTTCCATGTGTGCTCTTTGTCAGCTCTTCTAGAGAACCACCTAGAAGCATCAGCCCAGTGGTACTGTTGGCTCAGCTATACTTTCAAATCAAATCAAATCAAATTGTATTTGTCACATACACATGGTTAGCAGATGTTAATGCGAGTGTAGCGAAATGCTTGTGCTTCTAGTTCCGACAATGCAGTAATAACCAACAAGTAATCTAGCTAACAATTCCAAAACTACTGTCGTATACACAGTGTAAGGGGATAAAGAATATGTACATAAAGAAAGTTATGATATTGTATACTCAAGTTGTTTGCAGTTTGTTGAAGCTAGTTGAAAGCTCTTTCTGTGTTTCGCTAGTATTTTCTCTTTTCAACAGTTTCATTCTTGACAGCAACATCTAATGTTCCTCAGTGTTGTCTTGATGTGCCTAGCCCTAAACTGGGACTGGCACTTTGTGCTCTCTTTTAATGGAGGTTATTGATGCACCTTGGGGCATGTTTTGAACTCTGACCTCCACTTTCTCTCTTTTCTTACACACACACATTGACATGAGCATGCAGCCACACACACTCAGTACACAAGCTTTCAGTCAAACACTTGCACACTCACTTTCTTGACACTGCCACAGGGATTTGCACACTCATGTGTGTGTGTGTGTGAATGGTAATCCACTTGGATGTCTTTGAAGCCATCCTGGACACACACTGCATATGGTGTTAAAACCTCCCTCTTTCCCTGTCTGTTGTCTCCTCTGTGTATGTCATCACCCATCACAATGTCACCTCACCTACTCTACATGACATTGAGATGCCTTTTGACAAACACACAAACACACACACACACAGACATACACAGACACACACAAACACACACACAGAGACACACACACAGAGACACACACACACACACACACACACACACACACACACACACACACACACACAGACACACACACACACACACACACACACAAACACACACACAGAGACACACACACACACACACACACACACACACACACACACACACACACACACACACACACACACACACACAGAGACACACACACAGAGACACACACACACACAGACACACACACACACACAACCCATACACACATGTCCATTCAGTGTAATCCACATAATAATTGACATTTCTGTTGCTGCAGGATTATTTTCCTGTTTTGAGAAACAAAACCCTAACCGTGACCCTGGCCCTAACCGTGACCATGGCCCTAACCGTGACCCTAACCGTGACCCTGGCCCTAACCGTGACCCTAACCGTGACCCTGGCCCTAACTGTGACCCTAACCGTGACCCTGGCCCAAACCGTGACCCTGACTCTAACCGTGACCCTGGCCCTAACCGTGACCGTAGCCCTAACCGTGACCCTGGCCCTAACCGTGACCCTGACCCTAACTATGACCCTAACCGTGACCCTGACCCTAACAGTGACCCTGACCCTAACCGTGACCCTGGCCCTAACCGTGACCCTAACCGTGACCCAGGCCAGAGTCTATTGTCACCACAGCACAGTGTGTTTGACCAGAGTCTACTGTCACCACAGCACAGTGTGTTTGACCAGAGTCTACTGTCACCACAGCACAGTGTGTTTGACCAGAGTCTATTGTCACCACAGCACAGTGCTTTTGACCAGAGTCTACTGTCACCACAGCACAGTGTGTTTGACCAGAGTCTACTGTCACCACAGCACAGTGTGTTTGACCAGAGTCTACTGTCACCACAGCACAGTGTGTTTGACCAGAGTCTATTGTCACCACAGCACAGTGCTTTTGACCAGAGTCTACTGTCACCACAGCACAGTGTGTTTGACCAGAGTCTATTGTCACCACAGCACAGTGCTTTTGACCAGAGTCTACTGTCACCACAGCACAGTGTGTTTGACCAGAGTCTATTGTCACCACAGCACAGTGTGTTTGACCAGAGTGATGTGTGAGGGGAATACAGGGTGTTGTGTTGTTGTATCAAGCTGACATACAGCATGTTCTCTGGGTGGGTTGACGAATCAAATGTGTCACTGAGCACTGGTGTGGAAGACAGAACAGCACCACGAACACACACACACATACACACACACACACACACACACACACACACACACACACACACACACATACACACACCTACACACACTGGAAGACATAACAGCTCAGAGCACGAGGACCACGTCAAACACGGCATGTTCCGGCCCATTTAATACTCCCCTGAGCAACAGAGTAAACATATAACAATAGTTCCTTCAGCAAAAAAACAATATGTTTTCAGATGTCCTTGGGACACAGGAAGCCGTGTGCATGTTTTGTGTTTCACCTGCTGCTGAGCAGAGGCATTGAGGCAGAGAGGGGTGGTGAAACCAGAGCCCTATCTCTGCCCAAAATCTGTCCACGTTAAGCAGATCCTTAATTATTAAACAGGTGAGGAGTTTTTGTATGGGGGGCCCCCCCCCCCCATGAGAGTGTTGAATTTAGTCAAGATAAACATGAATTGCTATTTTGATGTGTGGGGCTTATTTGATCTAATAGAGGTTCCGTAATGCTTAGTTTGTTACCGGTGTACCGCCATGACTGGGATGCACGTGACATCCCGGCAACTTTGAGAAAAAAACGCTTTCTATCGGAGTTGTCCCTGTTGAAATTCGTGACAGTCTATGCATATTCATGAGGCTAGCATAGCGCGCCACTCAGTACACAAGCTTTCAGTCAAACACCTGCACACACTCACACTTTCTTGACACTGCCACAGGGATTTGCACACTCGTTTGTGTGTGTGTGTGTGAATGGTAATTCACTCGGATGTCTTTGAAGCCATCCTGGACACACACTGCATATGGTGTTAAAACCTCCCTCTTTCCCTGTCTGTTGTCTCCTCTGTGTATGTCATCACCCATCACAATGTCACCTCACCTACTCTACATGACATTGAGATGCCTTTTGACAAACACACAAACACACACAAACACACACACACACAGAAACACACACACACAGACACACACACAGACAGACATACAGACAGACCAGAGAGGCAGGCAGGCAGGCAGGCAGGCAGGCAGGCAGGCAGACAGACAGACAGACAGACAGACAGACAGACAGACAGACAGACAGACAGACAGACAGACAGACAGACAGACAGACAGACAGACAGACAGACAGACAGACAGACTAAATATTCCAATAACAATATGTACACCTCAATCCTAAGAGAGCAGTAGGCGGTAGCTGGATAGCCTGCCGTTCCACACTGTGGACAAACAAATCCCTTTGTTAAGTCGGAGACACAAGCATCTCGAGTCCAGGTAATTGAGGTACATATCATCTCAATTACCTGGACTAACCTGTGCCCCCGCTGTCACGTTCTGACCATAGTTCTGTTATTTTATTCTTTGTTTAATATGGTCAGGGCGTGAGTTGGGGTGGGCAGTCTATGTTGTTTTTCTATGATTGGTTTTTGTGTTCGGCCTAGTATGGTTCTCAATCAGAGGCAGGTGCCGTTAGTTGTCTCTGATTGAGAATCATACTTAGGTAGCCTGGGTTTCACTGTTGGTTTGTGGGTGTTTGTTTCCGTGTGAGTGTTTGTGCCACACGGTACTGTTTTGTTAATTCACGTCATCGTTATTGTTTTGATTCAGTGTTCAGTACTTTCTTTAATTAAAATCATCATGAACACTTACCACGCTGTGGTCCGATCCTTACTCCTCCTCAGACGAAGAGGAGGAAAGCCATTACACCCCACATTGACTCTGTACTGGTACCCCCTGTATATAGCCTCCACATTGACTCTGTACCAGTACCCCCTGTATATAGCCTCCACATTGACTCTGTACCAGTACCCCCTGTATATAGCCTCCACATTGACTCTGTACCGGTACCCCCCTGCATATAGCCTCCACATTGACTCTGTACCGGTACCCCCTGTATATAGCCTCCACATTGACTCTGTACCGTAACACCCTGTATATAGCCTCCACATTGACTCTGTACTGGTACCCCCTGTATATAGCCTCCACATTGACTCTGTATCGGTACCCCCTGTATATAACCTCCACATTGACTCTGTACCGTAACACCCTGTACATAGCCTCCACATTGACTCTGTACTGGTACCCTGTATATAGCCTCCACATTGACTCTGTACTGGTACCCCCTGTATATAGCCTCCACATTGACTCTGTATCGGTACCCCCTGTATATAACCTCCACATTGACTCTGTACCGTAACACCCTGTACATAGCCTCCACATTGACTCTGTACTGGTACCCTGTATATAGCCTCCACATTGACTCTGTACCGTAACACCCTGTATATAGCCTCCACATTGACTCTGTACCGGTACACCCTGTATATAGCCTCCACATTGACTCTGTACCGGTACACCCTGTATATAGCCTCCACATTGACTCTGTACCGTAACGCCCTGTATATAGCCTCCACATTGACTCTGTACCGTAACACCCTGTATATAGCCTCCACATTGACTCTGTACCGGTACACCCTGTATATAGCCTCCACATTGACTCTGTACCGGTACCTCCTGTATATAGCCTCTACATTGACTCTGTACCACTACCTCCTGTATATAGCCTCCACATTGACTCTGTACCGGTACACCCTGTATATAGCCTCCACATTGACTCTGTACCGGTACACCCTGTATATAGCCTCCACATTGACTCTGTACCGTAACACCCTGTATATAGCCTCCATATTGACTCTGTACCGGTACCTCCTGTATATAGCCTCCATATTGACTCTGTACCGGTACACCCTGTATATAGCCCCCCACATTGACTCTGTACCGTAACACCCTGTATATAGCCCCCACATTGACTCTGTACCGGTACCGCCTGTATATAGCCTCCACATTGACTCTGTACCAGTACCGCCTGTATATAGCCTCCACATTGACTCTGTACCGGTACACCCTGTATATAGCCTCCACACTGACTCTGTACCGTAACACCCTGTATATAGCCTCCACACTGACTCTGTACCGTAACACCCTGTATATAGCCTCCACATTGACTCTGTACCGTAACACCCTGTATATAGCCTCCACACTGACTCTGTACCGTAACACCCTGTATATAGCCTCCACACTGACTCTGTACCGTAACACCCTGTATATAGCCTCCACATTGACTCTGTACCGTAACACCCTGTATATAGCCTCCACACTGACTCTGTACCGTAACACCCTGTATATAGCCTCCACATTGACTCTGTACCGTAACACCCTGTATATAGCCTCCACATTGACTCTGTACCGTAACACCCTGTATATAGCCTCCACATTGACTCTGTACCGTAACACCCTGTATATAGCCTCCACATTGACTCTGTACCGTAACACCCTGTATATAACCTCCACATTGACTCTGTACCGTAACACCCTGTATATAACCTCCACATTGACTCTGTACCGTAACACCCTGTATATAACCTCCACATTGACTCTGTACCGTAACACCCTGTATATAACCTCCACATTGACTCTGTACCGTAACACCCTGTATATATCCTCCACATTGACTCTGTACCGTAACACCCTGTATATAACCTCCACATTGACTCTGTACCGTAACACCCTGTATATAACCTCCACATTGACTCTGTACCGTAACACCCTGTATATAACCTCCACATTGACTCTGTACCGTAACACCCTGTATATAGCCTCCACACTGACTCTGTACCGTAACACCCTGTATATAACCTCCACATTGACTCTGTACCGTAATACCCTGTATATAACCTCCACATTGACTCTGTACCGTAACACCCTGTATATAGCCTCCACACTGACTCTGTACCGTAACACCCTGTATATAGCCTCCACATTGACTCTGTACCGGTACCCCCTGTATATAGCCTCCACATTGACTCTGTACCGTAACACCCTGTATATAGCCTCCACACTGACTCTGTACCGTAACACCCTGTATATAGCCTCCACATTGACTCTATTTTTTATTTATTTTTTTATTTCACCTTTATTTAACCAGGTAGGCTAGTTGAGAACACCTTTATTTAACCAGGGAGGCTAGTTGAGAACACCTTTATTTAACCAGGTAGGCTAGTTGAGAACAAGTTCTCATTTGCAACTGCGACCTGGCCAAGATAAAGCATAGCAGTGTGAGCATACAACAAAGAGTTACACATGGAGTAAACAATTAACAAGTCAATAACACAGTAGAAAACAAAGGGGGGGTCTATATACAATGTGTGCAAAAGGCATGAGGAGGTAGGCAAATAATTACAATTTTGCTGATTAACACTGGAGTGATAAAAGATCAGATGGTCATGTACAGGTAGAGATATTGGTGTGCAGAAGAGCAGAAAAGTAAATAAATAAAAACAGTATGGGGATGAGGTAGGTGAAAAGGGTGGGCTATTTACCAATAGACTATGTACAGCTGCAGCGATCGGTTAGCTGCTCAGATAGCTGATGTTTGAAGTTGGTGAGGAAGATAAAAGTCTCCAACTTCAGCGATTTTTGCAATTCGTTCCAGTCACAGGCAGCAGAGTACTGGAACGAAAGGCGGCCAAATGAGGTGTTGGCTTTAGGGATGATCAGTGAGATACACCTGCTGGAGCGCGTGCTACGGATGGGTGTTGCCAT